>NW_026735479.1:0-124658 GCF_949786415.1 Peromyscus eremicus | reverse complement strand
GAAGAGGAGCTACTGTTCTTGCCAGTTTCCTAAGCAGAGTTGAACTAGATATGGCCCATGTGTGTAGGAAGCTCAGTTCTTTTGTACTCAGCAAGCTCACTGATCTGGACCTATAGGAAACACAGTAGAGTAGAAGAGTGCTCTTTCCTCAAAAACAGAGTTTGTTTTTTGTAAGGCGAGCTAGCTTTTGTTTTGCAGTCCTAAATGGAGTTGAATCACATGCAGTTTCCATTCCTACAAGCAAGAGTTTTTTTCTGGTAAGGAAAGTCACTATTGCGCTCCCATTGCCATACTCAGTGCAAATAGCACTCGCGTCTGTTCCCAGGAAGTACAGTGTATTGGACTGAAGAGGAGCTACTGTTCTTGTCAGTTTCCTAAGCAGAATTGAACTAGATATGGCATGTGTGTAGGAAGCACAGTTCTTTTGTTCTGAGCAAGCTCACTGTTCGGACCCCATAGGAAACACAGTAGAGTAGAAGAGTGCATTTTTCTCAAAAGCAGAGTGTGTTTCTTGTAAGGCGAGCTAGCATTTGTTTCCCAGTCCTAAATGGAGTTGAATCACATGCAGTTTCTGGTCCTACGAGCAAGAGTTGTTTTCTGGTAAGAAGAGTCACTATTGTGCTCCCATTGTCACACACAGGGCAAATAGCACTGGCGTCTCTTCCCAGCATGTACAGTCTATTGGATTGAAGAGGTTCTACTGTTCTTGTCAGTTTCCTAAGCAGAATTGAACAAGATATGGCCGTGTGTGTAGGAAGCACAGTTCTTTTGTTCTGAGCAAGCTCACATTTCGAACCCCATAGGAATCACAGTAGAGTAGAAGAGTGCATTTATCTCAAAAGCAGAGTGTGTTTCTTGTAAGGCGAGCTAGCGTTTGTTTCCCAGTCCTAAATGGAGATGAAATACACATGCAGTTTCTGGTCCTACGAGCAAGAGTTGTTTTCTGGTAAGAAGAGTCACTATTGTGCTCCCATTGCCATACACAGTGCAAATAGCACTTGCGTCTGTTCCAATCAAGTACAGTGTATTGGACTGAAGAGGATCTACTGTTCTTGTCAGTTTCCTGAGCAGAGTTAAACTAGATATGGCCCGTGTGTATAGGAAGCACAGTTCTTTTGTTCTAAGCAAACTAACTTTCTGGCCCTATAGGAAACACAGTAGAGTAGAAGAGTGCTCTTTCCCCAAAGCAGAGTGTGTTTCTTGTAAGGCGAGCTAGCGTTTGTTTCCCAGTCCTAAGTGGATTGAATCAAATGCAGTTTCTGGTCCTACGAGCAAGAGTTGTTTTCTTGTAAGAGGAGTCACTATTGTGCTCGCATTGTCATATACAGGGCAAATAGCACTTGCGTCTTTTCCCAGCATGTACAGTGTATTGGACTGAAGAGGATCTACTGTTCTTGTCAGTTTCCTATGCAGAGTTGAACTAGATATAGCCCGTGTGTGTAGGAAGCACAGTTCTTTTGTTCTGAGCAAGCTCACTGTTCTGGCCCTATAGGAAACACAGTAGAGGAGCAGAGTGCTCTTTTCTCAAAAGCAGAGTGTGTTTCTTGTAAGGCGAGCTAGTGTTTGTTTCCAAGTATTAATGGAGTTGAATCACATGCAGTTTCTGTTCCTAGGAGCAAGAGATGTTTTCTGGTAAGAAGAGTCACTATTGTGCTCCCATTGTCATACACAGGGCAAATAGCACTGGCTTCTTTTCCCAGCATGTACAGTGTATTGCACTGAAGAGGATCTACTGTTCTTGTCAGTTTCCTAAGCAGAATTGAACTAGATATGGCCCGTGTGTGTAGGAAGCACAGTTCTTTTGTTCTCAGCAAGCTCACTGTTCGGACCCCATAAAAAACACAGTAGAGTAGAATAGTGCTCTTTTCTCAAAAGCAGAGTGTATTTCTTGTAAGGCGAGCTAGCGTTTGTTTCCCAGTCCTAAATGGAGTTGAATCACATGCAGTTTCTGGTCCTACGAGCAAGAGTTGTTTTCTGGTAAGAAGAGTCACTATTGTGCTCCCATTGTCATACACAGTGCAAATAGCCCTCGCGTCTGTTCCCAGCAAGTACAGTGTATTGGACTGAAGAGGAGCTACTGTTTTTGTCAGTTTTTTAAGCAGAGTTGAACTAGGTATGACCTGTGTGTGTAGGAAGCACAGTTCTTTTGTTGTGAGCAAGCTCACTGTTTGGACCCCATAAGAAACACAGTAGAGTAGATGTGTGCCCTATTCTCAAAAGCAGAGCGTGTTTCTTGTAAGGTGAGCTAGCGTCTGTTTCCCAGTCCTAAGTGGATTGAATGAAGTGCAGTTTCTGGTCCTATGAGCAAGAGTTGTTTTCTTGTAAGAAGAGTCACTATTGTGCTCCCATTGCCTTACACACTGCAAAAAGCACTCGTGTATGTTCCCAGCAAGTACAGTGTATTGGACTGAAGAGGAGCTACTGTTCTCATCAGTTTCCTAAGCAGAGTTGAACTAGATATGGCCCGTGTGTGTAAGAAGCAGAGTTCTTTTGTTCTGAGCAAGCTCACTGTTCGGACCCCATAGGAAACACAGTAGAGTAGATGAGTGCTCTTTTCTCAAAAGCAGAGTGTGTTTCTTGTAAGGCGAGATAGCGTTTGTTAACCAGTCCTAAATGGAGTTGAATCACATGCAGTTTCTGGTCCTAAGAGCAAGAGTTTTTTTCTGGTAAGAAGAGTCACTATTGAGCTCCCATTGCCATACACAGTGCAAATAGCACTCGCGTGTACTCTCAGCAAGTAGAGTGTATTTGATTGAAGAGGAGCTACTGTTCTTGTCAGTTTCCTAAGCAGAATTGAACTAGATATGGCCCGTGTGTGTAGGAAGCACAGTTCTTTTGTTCTGAGCAAGCTCACTGTTTGGACCCCATAGGAAACACAGTAGAATAGAAGAGTGCTCTTTTCTCAAAAGCAGAGTGTGTTTCTTGTAAGGCGAGCTAGCGTTTGTTTCCCAGTCCTACATGGAGTTGAATCACATGCAGTTTCTGGTCCTAAGAGCAAGGGATGTTTTCTGGTAGGAAGAGTCACTATTGCGCTCCCATTGCCATACACAGTGCAAATAGCACTGGCGTCTGTACACAGCATGTACAGTGTATTGGAATGAAGAGGATCTACTGTTCTTGTCAGTTTCCTAAGCAGAATTGAACTAGATATGACCCGTGTGTGTAGGAAGCACAGTTCTTTTGTTCTGAGCAAGCTCACTGTTCTGGCCCTATAGGAAACACAGTAGAGTAGAAGAGTGCTCTTTTCTCAAAAGCAGAGTGTGTTTCTTGTAAGGCGAGCTAGCTTTTGTTTCCCAGTCGTAAATGAAGTTGAATCACATGCAGTTTCTGGTCCTACGAGCAAGAGTTGTTTTCTGGTAAGAAGAGTCACTATTGTGCTCCCATTGTCATACACAGTGCAAATAGCCCTCGCGTCTGTTCCCAGCAAGTACAGTGTATTGGACTGAAGAGGAGCTACTGTTTTTGTCAGTTTCCTAAGCAGAGTTGAACTAGGTATGACCTGTGTGTGTAGGAAGCACAGTTCTTTTGTTCTGAGCAAGCTCACTGTTTGGACCCCATAAGAAACACAGTAGAGTAGATGTGTGCCCTATTCTCAAAAGCAGAGCATGTTTCTTGTAAGGTGAGCCTGCGTCTGTTTCCCAGTCCTAAGTGGATTGAATGAAATGTAGTTTCTGGTCCTATGAGCAAGAGTTGTTTTCTTGTAAGAAGAGTCACTATTGTGCTCCCATTGCCTTACACACTGCAAAAAGCACTCGTGTATGTTCCCAGCAAGTACAGTGTATTGGACTGAAGAGGAAATACTGTTCTTGTCAGTTTCCTGAGCAGAGTTGAACTAGATATGGCCCGTGTGTATAGGAAGCACAGTTCTTTTGTTCTGAGCAAACTAACTTTCTGGCCCTATAGGAAACACAGTAGAGTAGATGAGTGCTCTTTTCTCAAAAGCAGAGTGTGTTTCTTGTAAGGCGAGCTAGCGTTTGTTAACCAGTCCTAAATGGAGTTGAATCACATGCAGTTTCTGGGCATACGAGCAAGAGTTGTTTTCTGGTAAGGAAAGTCACAATTGCGCTCCCTTTGTCATACACAGGGCAAATGGCACTGGCGTCTGTTCCCAGCATGTACAGTGTATTGGACTGAAGAGGATCTACTGTTCTTGTCAGTTTCCTACGCACAATTGAACTAGATACGGCCATGTGTGTAGGAAGCACAGTTCTTTTGTTCTGAGCAAGCTCACTGTTCTGGCCCTATAGGAAACACAGAAGAGTAGAAGAGTGCTCTTTTCTCAAAGCAGAGTGTTTTTCTTGTAAGGCGAGCTAGTGTTTGTTTCCCAGTCCTAAATGGAGTTGAATCACATGCAGTTTCTGGTCCTATGAGCAAGAGTTTTTTCTGGTAATAAGAGTCACTATTGCGCTCCCATTGTCATACTCAGGGCAAATAGCACTGGCCTCTGTTCCCAGCATGTACAGTGTATTGGACTGAAGAGGATCTACTGTTCTTTTCAGGTTCCTAAGCAGAGTTGAACTAGATATGGCCCATGTGTGTAGGAAGCACAGTTCTTTTGTACTCAGCAAGCTCACTGTTCTGGCCCTATAGGAAACACAGTAGAGTAGAAGCGTGCTCTTTCCTCAAAAGCAGAGTGTGTTTCTTGTAAGGCGAGCTAGAGTTTGTTTCCCAGTCCTAAATGGAGTTGAATCACATGCAGTTTCTGGTCCTAAGAGCAAGAGTTGTTTTCTGGTAAGAAGAGTCACTATTGCGCTCCCATTGCCATACACAGTGCAAATAGCACTCGCGTCTGCTCTCAGCAAGTACAGTGTATTTGATTGAAGAGGAGCTACTGTTCTTGTCAGTTTCCTAAGCAGACTTGAACTAGATATGGCCCGTGTGTGTATAAGCACAGTTCATTTGTTCTGAGCAAGCTCACTGTTCGGACCCCATAGGAAACACAGTAGAGTAGAAGAGTACTCTTTTCTCAAAAGCAGAGTGTGTTTCTTGTAAGGCGAGCTAGCTTTTTTTTCCCAGTCGTAAATGAAGTTGAATCACATGCAGTTTCTGTTCCTACGAGTAGAGTTGTTTTTTGGTAAGAAGAGTCACTATTGCGCTCCCATTGCCATACACAGTGCAAATAGCACTTGTGTCTCTTCCAATCAAGTACAGTGTATTGGACTGAAGAGGAGATACTCTTCTTGTCAGTTTCCTGAGCAGAGTTGAACTAGATATGGCCCGTGTGTGTAGGAAGCACAGTTCTTTTGTTCTGAGCAAGCTCACTGTTCAGACCCCATAGGAAAAAAAGTAGAGTAGAAGAGTGCTCTTTTCTCAAAAGCAGAGTGTGTTTCTTGTAATGCGAGCTAGAGTTTGTTTCCCAGTCCTAAATGGAGTTTAGTCACATGCAGTTTCTAGTCCTACGAGCAAGAGTTGTTTTCTGGTAAGAAGAGTAACTATTGCGCTCCCATTGTCACACACAGGGCAAATAGCACTGGCGTCTCTTCCCAGCATGTACAGTCTATTGGACTGAAGAGGTTCTACTGTTCTTGTCAGTTTCCTAAGCAGAATTGAACAAGATATGGCCCGTGTGTATAGGAAGCACAGATCTTTTGTTCTGAGCAAGCTCACATTTCGAACCCCATAGGAAGCACAGTAGAGTAGAAGAGTGCATTTTTCTCAAAAGAAGAGTGTGTTTCTTGTAAGGCGAGCTAGAGTTTGTTTCCCAGTCCTAAATGGAGTTGAATCACATGCAGTTTCTGGTCCTACGAGCAAGAGTTGTTTTCTGGTAAGAAGAGTCACTATTGCGCTCCGTTTCCATACAGAGTGCAAAGAGCCCTCGCGTCTGTTCCCAGCAAGTACAGTGTATTGGACTGAAGAGGAGCTACTGTTCTTGTCAGTTTCCTAAGCAGAGTTGAACTAGATATGGCCCGTGTGTGTAGGAAGCACAGTTCTTTTGTTCTCAGCAAGCTCACTGTTCGGACCCCATAGAAAACACAGTAGAGTAGAAGAGTGCTCTTTTCTCAAAAGCAGAGTGTGTTTCTTGTAAGGCGAGCTAGCGTTTGTTTCCCAGTCCTAAATGGATTTGAAATACCCATGCAGTTTCTGGTCCTATGAGCAAGAGCTGTTTTCTGGTTAGAAGAGTCACTATTGCGCTACCATTGCCATACACAGTGCAAATAGCACTCGCGTCTGTTCCCAGCAAGTACAGTGTATTGGACTGAAGAGCAGCTACTATTCTTGTCAGTTTCCTAAGCAGAGTTGAACTAGATATGGCCCATGTGTGTAGGAAGCACAGTTCTTTTGTACTCAGCAAGCTCACTGTTCTGGCCATACAGGAAACACAATAGAGTAGAAGAGTGCTATTTCTTCAAAAACAGAGTGTGTTTTTTGTAAGGCGAGCTAGAGTTTGTTTCGCAGTCCTAAATGGAGTTGAATCACATGCAGTTTCTGTTCCTACTAGCAAGAGTTGTTTCCTGGTAAGGAAAGTCACTATTGCGCTCCCATTGCCATACACAGTGCAAATAGCACTCGCGTCTGTTCCCAGCAAGTACAGTGTATTGGACTGAAGAGCAGCTACTGTTCTTGTCAGTTTCCTAAGCAGAATTGAACTAGATATGGCCCGTGTGTGTAGGAAGCACAGTTCTTTTGTTCTGAGCAAGCTCACTGTTTGGACCCCATAGGAAACACAGTAGAGTAGAAGAGTGCTCTTTTCTCAAAAGCAGAGTGCGTTTCTTGTAAGGCGAGCTAGCGTTTGTTTCCTAGTCCTAAATGGAGTTGAATCACATGCAGTTTCTGGTCCTATGAGCAAGAGTTGTTTTCTGGTAAGAAGAGTCACTATTGCGCTCCCATTGCCATACACTGTGCAAATAACACTGGCGTCTGTACCCAGCATGTACAGTGTATTGGACTGAAGAGGATCTACTGTTCCTGCCAGTTTCCTAAGCAGAATTGAACTAGATATGGCCCGTGTGTGTAGGAAGCACAGTTCTTTTGTTCTGAGCAAGCTCACTGTTTGGACCCCATAGGAAACACAGTAGAGTAGAAGAGTGCTCTTTTCTCTAAAGCAAAGTGTGTTTCTTTTAAGGCGAGCTAGCGTTTGTTTCCCAGTCCTAAATGGAGTTGTATCTCATGCAGTTTCTGATCATACGAGCAAGAGTTGTTTTCTGGTAAGAAGAGTCACTATTGCGCTCCCATTGTCACACACAGGGCAAATAGCACTGGCGTCTGTTCCAAGCATGTACAGTGTATTGGACTGAAGAGGTTATACTGTTCTTGTCAGTTTCTTAAGCAGAATTGAACAATATATGGCCCGTGAGTGTAGGAAGCACAGTTCTTTTGTTCTGAGCAAGCTCACTGTTCCAACCCCATAGGAAACAGTAGAGAGAAGAGTGCTCTTTTCTCAAAAGCAGAGTGTGTTTCTTGTAAGGCGAGCTACCATTTGTTTCCCAGTCCTAAATGGAGTTGAAATACACATGCAGTTTCTGGTCCTACGAGCAAGAGTTGTTTTCTGGTTAGAGTGTCACTTTTGTGCTCCCTTTGCCATACACAATGCAAATAGCCCTCGCGATGTTCCCAGCAAGTACAGCCTATTGGAATGAAGAAAAGCTACTCTTCTTGTCAGTTTCCTAAGCAGAGTTGAACTAGATATGGCCCGTGTGTGTAGGAAGCAAAGTTCTTTTGTTCTCAGCAAGCTCACTGTTCGGACCCCATAGAAAACACAGTAGAGTAGAAAGGTGCTCTTTTCTCAAAAGCAGAGTGTGTTTCTTGTAAGGCGAGCTATCGTTAGTTTCCCAGATCTAAATGGAGTTGAATCACATGCAGTTTCTGGTTCTACGAACAAGAGTAGTTTTCTGGTAAGAAGAGTCACTATTGCGCTCCCATTGTCATACACAGTGCAAATAGCCCTCGCGTCTGTTCCCAGCAAGTACAGTGTATTGGACTGAAGAGGAGCTACTGTTTTTGTCAGTTTCCTAAGCAGAGTTGAACTAGATATGACCTGTGTGTGTAGGACACACAGTTCTTTTGTTCTGAGCAAGCTCACTGTTTGGACCCCATAAGAAACACATTAGAGTAGATGTGTGCTCTATTCTCAAAAGCAGAGCCTGTTTTTTATAAGGTGAGCTAGTGTTTGTTTCCCAGTCCTAAGTGGATTGAATGAAATGCAGTTTCTGGTCCTACGAGCAAGAGTTGTTTTCTTGTAAGAAGAGTCACTATTGTGCTCCCATTGCCGTACACAGTGCAAATAGCACTCGTGTCTGTTCCCAGTAAGTACAGTGTATTGGACTGAAGAGGAGCTACTGTTCTCATCAGTTTCCTAAGCAGAGTTGAACTAGATATGGCCCGTGTGTGTAAGAAGCACAGTTCTTTTGTTCTGAGCAAGCTCACTGTTCGTACCCCATAGGAAACACAGTAGAGTAGATGAGGGCTCTTTTCTCAAAAGCCGAGTGTGTTTACTGTAAGGCGACCCAGCGTTTGCTTCCCAGTCCTAAATGGAGTTGAATCACATGCAGTTTCTGGTCCTAAGAGCAAGAGTTGTTTTCTGGTAAGAAGAGTCACTATTGAGCTCCCATTGCCATACACAGTGCAAATAGCACTCGCGTCTGCTCTCAGCAAGTACAGTGTATTTGATTGAAGAGGAGCTACTGTTCTTGTCAGTTTCCTAAGCAGACTTGAACTAGATATGGCCCGTGTGTGTAAGCACAGTTCATTTGTTCTGAGCAAGCTCACTGTTCAGACCCCATAGGAAACACAGTAGAGTAGAAGAGTGCTCTTTTCTCAAAAGCAGAGTGTGTTTCTTGTAAGCGAGCTAGCTTTTGTTTCCCAGTCGTAAATGAAGTTGAATCACATGCAGTTTCTGTTCCTATGTGTAGAGTTGTTTTCTGGTAAGAAGAGTCACTATTGCGCTCCCATTGTCACACACAGGGCAAATACCACTGGCGTCTCTTCCCAGCATGTACAGTCTACTGGACTGAAGAGGTTCTACTGTTCTTGTCAGTTTCCTAAGCAGAATTGAACAAGATATGGCCCGTGTGTGTAGGAAGCACAGTTCTTTTGTTCTGAGCAAGCTCACATTTCGAACCCCATAGGAATCACAGTAGAGTAGAAGAGTGCATTTATCTCAAATACAGAGTGTGTTTCTTGTAAGGCGAGCTAGCGTTTGTTTCCCAGTCCTAAATGGAGATGAAATACACATGCAGTTTCTGGTCCTACGAGCAAGAGTTGTTTTCTGGTAAGAAGAGTCACTATTGCGCTCCCATTGCCATACACAGTGCAAATAGCACTTGCGTCTGTTCCAATGAAGTACAGTGTATTGGACTGAAGAGGAAATACTGTTCTTGTCAGTTTCCTGAGCAGAGTTGAACTAGATATGGCCCGTGTGTATAGGAAGCACAGTTCTTTTGTTCTGAGCAAACTAACTTTCTGGCCCTATAGGAAACACAGTAGAGTAGATGAGTGCTCTTTTCTCAAAAGCAGAGTGTGTTTCTTGTAAGGCGAGCTAGCGTTTGTTAACCAGTCCTAAATGGAGTTGAATCACATGCAGTTTCTGGGCGTACGAGCAAGAGTTGTTTTCTGGTAAGGAAAGTCACAATTGCGCTCCCTTTGTCATACACAGGGCAAATAGCACTGGCGTCTGTTCCCAGCATGTACAGTGTATTGGACTGAAGAGGATCTACTGTTCTTGTCAGTTTCCTAAGCACAATTGAACTAGATACGGCCATGTGTGTAGGAAGCAAAGTTCTTTTGTTCTGAGCAAGCTCACTGTTCTGGCCCTATAGGAAACACAGAAGAGTAGAAGAGTGCTCTTTTCTCAAAGCAGAGTGTTTTTCTTGTAAGGCAAGCTAGCGTTTGTTTCCCAGTCCTAAATGGAGTTGAATCACATGCAGTTTCTGGTCCTATGAGCAAGAGTTTTTTCTGGTAAGAAGAGTCACTATTGCGCTCCTATTGTCATACTCAGGGCAAATAGCACTGGCCTCTGTTCCCAGCATGTACAGTGTATTGGACTGAAGAGGATCTACTGTTCTTGTCAGGTTCCTAAGCAGAGTTGAACTAGATATGGCCCATGTGTGTAGGAAGCACAGTTCTTTTGTACTCAGCAAGCTCACTACTCTGGCTCTATAGGAAACACAGTAGAGTAGAAGCGTGCTCTTTCCTCAAAAGCAGAGTGTGTTTCTTGTAAGGCGAGCTAGAGTTTGTTTCCCAGTCCTAAATGGAGTTGAATCACATGCAGTTTCTGTTCCTACGAGAAAGAGATGTTTTCTGGTAAGAAGAGTCACTATTGTGCTCCCATTGTCATACACAGGGCAAATAGCACTGGCTTCTTTTCCCAGCATGTACAGTGTATTGCACTGAAGAGGATCTACTGTTCTTGTCAGTTTCCTAAGCAGAATTGAACTAGATATGGCCCGCGTGTGTAGGAAGCACAGTTCTTTTGTTCTCAGCAAGCTCACTGTTCGGACCCCATAAAAAACACAGTAGAGTAGAATAGTGCTCTTTTCTCAAAAGCAGAGTGTATTTCTTGTAAGGCGAGCTAGCGTTTGTTTCCCAGTCCTAAACGGAGTTGAATCACATGCAGTTTCTGGTCCTACGAGCAAGAGTTGTTTTCTGGTAAGAAGAGTCACTATTGTGCTCCCATTGTCATACACAGTGCAAATAGCCCTCGCGTCTGTTCCCAGCAAGTACAGTGTATTGGACTGAAGAGGAGCTGCTGTTTTTGTCAGTTTCCTAAGCAGAGTTCAACTAGGTATGACCTGTGTGTGTAGGAAGCACAGTTCTTTTGTTGTGAGCAAGCTCACTGTTTGGACCCCAGAAGAAACACAGTAGAGTAGATGTGTGCCCTATTCTCAAAAGCAGAGCGTGTTTCTTGTAAGGTGAGCTAGCGTCTGTTTCCCAGTCCTAAGTGGATTGAATGAAGTGCAGTTTCTGGTCCTATGAGCAAGAGTTGTTTTCTTGTAAGAAGAGTCACTATTGTGCTCCCATTGCCTTACACACTGCAAAAAGCACTCGTGTATGTTCCCAGCAAGTACAGTGTATTGGACTGAAGAGGAGCTACTGTTCTCATCAGTTTCCTAAGCAGAGTTGAACTAGATATGGCCCGTGTGTGTAAGAAGCAGAGTTCTTTTGTTCTGAGCAAGCTCACTGTTCGGACCCCATAGGAAACACAGTAGAGTAGATGAGGGCTCTTTTCTCAAAAGCCGAGTGTGTTTAGTGTAAGGCGACCCAGCGTTTGCTTCCCAGTCCTAAATGGAGTTGAATCACATGCAGTTTCTGGTCCTAAGAGCAAGAGTTTTTTTTCTGGTAAGAAGAGTCACTATTGAGCTCCCATTGCCATACACAGTGCAAATAGCACTCGCGTGTGCTCTCAGCAAGTACAGTGTATTTGATTGAAGAGGAGCTACTGTTCTTGTCAGTTTCCTAAGCAGACTTGAACTAGGTATGGCTGGTGTGTGTAGGAAGCACAGTTCTTTTGTTCTGAGCATCCTCACTGTTCGAACCCCATAGGAAACACAGTACGGTAGAAGAGTGCACTTTTCTCAAAAGCATAGTATGCTTCTTTTAAGGCGAGCTAGCGTTTGTTTCCCAGTCCTAAATGGAGATGAAATACACATGCAGTTTCTGGTCCTATGAGCTAGAGTTGTTTTCTGGTAAGAAGAGTCACTATTGCGCTCACTTTGCCTTACACAGTGCAAATAGCACTCGCGTCTATTCACAGCAAGTACAGTGTATTGGACTGAAGAGGAGCTACTGTTCTTGTCAGTTTCCTAAGCAGAATTGAACTAGATATGGCTCGTGTGTGTAGGAAGCACAGTTCTTTTGTTCTGAGCAAGCTCACTGTTTGGACCCCATAGGAAACACAGTAGAGTAGAAGAGTGCTCTTTTCTCAAAAGCAGAGTGTGTTTCTTGTAAGGCCAGCTAGCGTTTGTTTCCCAGTCCTACATGGAGTTGAATCACATGCAGTTTCTGGTCCTACGAGCAAGGGATGTTTTCTAGTAGGAAGAGTCACTATTGCGCTCCCATTGCCATACACAGTGCAAATAGCACTGGCGTCTGTACACAGCATGTACAGTGTATTGGAATGAAGAGGATCTACTGTTCTTGTCAGTTTCCTAAGCAGAATTGAACTAGATATGACCCGTGTGTGTAGGAAGCACAGTTCTTTTGTTCTGAGCAAGCTCACTGTTCTGGCCCTATAGGAAACACAGTAGAGTAAAAGAGTGCTCTTTTCTCAAAAGCAGAGTGTGTTTCTTGTAAGGCGAGCTAGCTTTTGTTTCCCAGTCGTAAATGAAGTTGAATCACATGCAGTTTCTGTTCCTACGAGTAGAGTTGTTTTTTGGTGAGAAGAGTCACTATTGTGCTCCCATTGCCATACACAGTGCAAATAGCACTTGCGTCTGTGCCAATCAAGTACAGTGTATTGGACTGAAGAGGAAATACTGTTCTTGTCAGTTTCCTGAGCAGAGTTGAACTAGATATGGCCCGTGTGTGTAGGAAGCACAGTTCTTTTTTTCTCAGCAAGCTCACTGTTCGGACCCCATAGAAAACACAGTAGAGTAGAAGAGTGCTCTTTTCTCAAAAGCAGAGTGTGTTTCTTGTAAGGCGAGCTAGCGTTTGTTTCCCAGTCCTAAATGGATTTGAAATACCCATGCAGTTTCTGGTCCTACGAGCAAGAGCTGTTTTCTGGTTAGAAGAGTCACTATTGTGCTCCCATTGCCATACACAGTGCAAATAGCACTCGCGTCTGTTCCCAGCAAGTACAGTGTATTGGACTGAAGAGCAGCTACTATTCTTGTCAGTTTCCTAAGCAGAGTTGAACTAGATATGGCCCATGTGTGTAGGAAGCACAGTTCTTTTGTATTCAGCAAGCTCACTGTTCTGGCCATACAGGAAACACAATAGAGTAGAAGAGTGCTCTTTCTTCAAGAACAGAGTGTGTTTTTTGTAAGGCGAGCTAGAGTTTGTTTCACAGTCCTAAATGGAGTTGAATCACATGCAGTTTCCGTTCCTACTAGCAAGAGTTGTTTCCTGGTAAGGAAAGTCACTATTGCGCTCCCATTGCCATACACAGTGCAAATAGCACTCGCGTCTGTTCCCAGCAAGTACAGTGTATTGGACTGAAGAGCAGCTACTGTTCTTGTCAGTTTCCTAAGCAGAATTGAACTAGATATGGCCCGTGTGTGTAGGAAGCACAGTTCTTTTGTTCTGAGCAAGCTCACTGTTTGGACCCCATAGGAAACACAGTAGAGTAGAAGAGTGCTCTTTTCTCAAAAGCAGAGTGCGTTTCTTGTAAGGCGAGCTAGCGTTTGTTTCCTAGTCCTAAATGGAGTTGAATCACATGCAGTTTCTGGTCCTATGAGCAAGAGTTGTTTTCTGGTAAGAAGAGTCACTATTGCGCTCCCATTGCCATACACTGTGCAAATAACACTGGCGTCTGTACCCAGCATGTACAGTGTATTGGACTGAAGAGGATCTACTGTTCCTGCCAGTTTCCTAAGCAGAATTGAACTAGATATGGCCCGTGTGTGTAGGAAGCACAGTTCTTTTGTTCTGAGCAAGCTCACTGTTTGGACCCCATAGGAAACACAGTAGAGTAGAAGAGTGCTCTTTTCTCTAAAGCAAAGTGTGTTTCTTTTAAGGCGAGCTAGCGTTTGTTTCCCAGTCCTAAATGGAGTTGTATCTCATGCAGTTTCTGATCATACGAGCAAGAGTTGTTTTCTGGTAAGAAGAGTCACTATTGCGCTCCCATTGTCACACACAGGGCAAATAGCACTGGCGTCTGTTCCCAGCATGTACAGTGTATTGGACTGAAGAGGTTATACTGTTCTTGTCAGTTTCTTAAGCAGAATTGAACAATATATGGCCCGTGAGTGTAGGAAGCACAGTTCTTTTGTTCTGAGCAAGCTCACTGTTCCAACCCCATAGGAAACAGTAGAGAGAAGAGTGCTCTTTTCTCAAAAGCAGAGTGTGTTTCTTGTAAGGCGAGCTACCATTTGTTTCCCAGTCCGAAATGGAGTTGAAATACACATGCAGTTTCTGGTCCTACGAGCAAGAGTTGTTTTCTGGTTAGAGTGTCACTTTTGTGCTCCCTTTGCCATACACAATGCAAATAGCCCTCGTGATGTTCCCAGCAAGTACAGCCTATTGGAATGAAGAGGAGCTACTCTTCTTGTCAGTTTCCTAAGCAGAGTTGAACTAGATATGGCCCGTGTGTGTAGGAAGCAAAGTTCTTTTGTTCTCAGCAAGCTCACTGTTCGGACCCCATAGAAAACACAGTAGAGTAGAAAGGTGCTCTTTTCTCAAAAGCAGAGTGTGTTTCTTGTAAGGCCAGCTATCGTTTGTTTCCCAGATCTAAATGGAGTTGAATCACATGCAGTTTCTGGTTCTACGAACAAGAGTAGTTTTCTGGTAAGAAGAGTCACTATTGCGCTCCCATTGTCATACACAGTGCAAATAGCCCTCGCGTCTGTTCCCAGCAAGTACAGTGTATTGGACTGAAGAGGAGCTACTGTTTTTGTCAGTTTCCTAAGCAGAGTTGAACTAGATATGACCTGTGTGTGTAGGACGCACAGTTCTTTTGTTCTGAGCAAGCTCACTGTTTGGACCCCATAAGAAACACATTAGAGTAGATGTGTGCTCTATTCTCAAAAGCAGAGCCTGTTTTTTATAAGGTGAGCTAGCGTTTGTTTCCCAGTCCTAAGTGGATTGAATGAAATGCAGTTTCTGGTCCTACGAGCAAGAGTTGTTTTCTTGTAAGAAGAGTCACTATTGTGCTCCCATTGCCGTACACAGTGCAAATAGCACTCATGTCTGTTCCCAGTAAGTACAGTGTATTGGACTGAAGAGGAGCTACTGTTCTCATCAGTTTCCTAAGCAGAGTTGAACTAGATATGGCCCGTGTGTGTAAGAAGCACAGTTCTTTTGTTCTGAGCAAGCTCACTGTTCGTACCCCATAGGAAACACAGTAGAGTAGATGAGGGCTCTTTTCTCAAAAGCCGAGTGTGTTTAGTGTAAGGCGACCCAGCGTTTGCTTCCCAGTCCTAAATGGAGTTGAATCACATGCAGTTTCTGGTCCTAAGAGCAAGAGTTGTTTTCTGGTAAGAAGAGTCACTATTGAGCTCCCATTGCCATACACAGTGCAAATAGCACTCGCGTCTGCTCTCAGCAAGTACAGTGTATTTGATTGAAGAGGAGCTACTGTTCTTGTCAGTTTCCTAAGCAGACTTGAACTAGATATGGCCCGTGTGTGTAAGCACAGTTCATTTGTTCTGAGCAAGCTCACTGTTCAGACCCCATAGGAAACACAGTAGAGTAGAAGAGTGCTCTTTTCTCAAAAGCAGAGTGTGTTTCTTGTAAGCGAGCTAGCTTTTGTTTCCCAGTCGTAAATGAAGTTGAATCACATGCAGTTTCTGTTCCTATGTGTAGAGTTGTTTTCTGGTAAGAAGAGTCACTATTGCGCTCCCATTGTCACACACAGGGCAAATAGCACTGGTGTCTCTTCCCAGCATGTACAGTCTACTGGACTGAAGAGGTTCTACTGTTCTTGTCAGTTTCCTAAGCAGAATTGAACAAGATATGGCCCGTGTGTGTAGGAAGCACAGTTCTTTTGTTCTGAGCAAGCTCACATTTCGAACCCCATAGGAATCACAGTAGAGTAGAAGAGTGCATTTATCTCAAATACAGAGTGTGTTTCTTGTAAGGCGAGCTAGCGTTTGTTTCAAAGTCCTAAATGGAGATGAAATACACATGCAGTTTCTGGTCCTACGAGCAAGAGTTGTTTTCTGGTAAGAAGAGTCACTATTGCGCTCCCATTGCCATACACAGTGCAAATAGCACTTGCGTCTGTTCCAATGAAGTACAGTGTATTGGACTGAAGAGGAAATACTGTTCTTGTCAGTTTCCTGAGCAGAGTTGAACTAGATATGGCCCGTGTGTATAGGAAGCACAGTTCTTTTGTTCTGAGCAAACTAACTTTCTGGCCCTATAGGAAACACAGTAGAGTAGATGAGTGCTCTTTTCTCAAAAGCAGAGTGTGTTTCTTGTAAGGCGAGCTAGCGTTTGTTAACCAGTCCTAAATGGAGTTGAATCACATGCAGTTTCTGGGCGTACGAGCAAGAGTTGTTTTCTGGTAAGGAAAGTCACAATTGCGCTCCCTTTGTCATACACAGGGCAAATAGCACTGGCGTCTGTTCCCAGCATGTACAGTGTATTGGACTGAAGAGGATCTACTGTTCTTGTCAGTTTCCTAAGCACAATTGAACTAGATACGGCCATGTGTGTAGGAAGCACAGTTCTTTTGTTCTAAGCAAGCTCACTGTTCTGGCCCTATAGGAAACACAGAAGAGTAGAAGAGTGCTCTTTTCTCAAAGCTGAGTGTTTTTCTTGTAAGGCGAGCTAGCGTTTGTTTCCCAGTCCTAAATGGAGTTGAATCACATGCAGTTTCTGGTCCTATGAGCAAGAGTTTTTTCTGGTAAGAAGAGTCACTATTGCGCTCCCATTGTCATACTCAGGGCAAGTAGCACTGGCCTCTGTTCCCAGCATGTACAGTGTATTGGACTGAAGAGGATCTACTGTTCTTGTCAGGTTCCTAAGCAGAGTTGAACTAGATATGGCCCATGTGTGTAGGAAGCACAGTTCTTTTGTACTCAGCAAGCTCACTGTTCTGGCTCTATAGGAAACACAGTAGAGTAGAAGCGTGCTCTTTCCTCAAAAGCAGAGTGTGTTTCTTGTAAGGCGAGCTAGAGTTTGTTTCCCAGTCCTAAATGGAGTTGAATCACATGCAGTTTCTGTTCCTATGAGCAAGAGATGTTTTCTGGTAAGAAGAGTCACTATTGTTCTCCCATTGTCATACACAGGGCAAATAGCACTGGCTTCTTTTCCCAGCATGTACAGTGTATTGCACTGAAGAGGATCTACTGTTCTTGTCAGTTTCCTAAGCAGAATTGAACTAGATATGGCCCGTGTGTGTAGGAAGCACAGTTCTTTTGTTCTCAGCAAGCTCACTGTTCGGATCCCATAAAAAACACAGTAGAGTAGAATAGTGCTCTTTTCTCAAAAGCAGAGTGTATTTCTTGTAAGGCGAGCTAGCGTTTGTTTCCCAGTCCTAAATGGAGTTGAATCACATGCAGTTTCTGGTCCTACGAGCAAGAGTTGTTTTCTGGTAAGAAGAGTCACTATTGTGCTCCCATTGTCATACACAGTGCAAATAGCCCTCGCGTCTGTTCCCAGCAAGTACAGTGTATTGGACTGAAGAGGAGCTACTGTTTTTGTCAGTTTCCTAAGCAGAGTTGAACTAGGTATGACCTGTGTGTGTAGGAAGCACAGTTCTTTTGTTCTGAGCAAGCTCACTGTTTGGACCCCAGAAGAAACACAGTAGAGTAGATGTGTGCCCTATTCTCAAGAGCAGAGCGTGTTTCTTGTAAGGTGAGCTAGCGTCTGTTTCCCAGTCCTAAGTGGATTGAATGAAATGCAGTTTCTGGTCCTACGAGCAAGAGTTGTTTTCTTGTAAGAAGAGTCACTATGTGCTCCCATTGCCTTACACACTGCAAAAAGCACTCGTGTATGTTCCCAGCAAGTACAGTGTATTGGACTGAAGAGGAGCTACTGTTCTCATCAGTTTCCTAAGCAGAGTTGAACTAGATATGGCCCGTGTGTGTAAGAAGCAGAGTTCTTTTGTTCTGAGCAAGCTCACTGTTCGGACCCCATAGGAAACACAGTAGAGTAGATGAGGGCTCTTTTCTCAAAAGCCGAGTGTGTTTAGTGTAAGGCGACCCAGCGTTTGCTTCCCAGTCCTAAATGGAGTTGAATCACATGCAGTTTCTGGTCCTAAGAGCAAGAGTTTTTTTTTCTGGTAAGAAGAGTCACTATTGAGCTCCCATTGCCATACACAGTGCAAATAGCACTCGCGTGTGCTCTCAGCAAGTACAGTGTATTTGATTGAAGAGGAGCTACTGTTCTTGTCAGTTTCCTAAGCAGACTTGAACTAGGTATGGCTGGTGTGTGTAGGAAGCACAGTTCTTTTGTTCTGAGCATCCTCACTGTTCGAACCCCATAGGAAACACAGTAGGGTAGAAGAGTGCACTTTTCTCAAAAGCATAGTATGCTTCTTTTAAGGCGAGCTAGCGTTTGTTTCCCAGTCCTAAATGGAGTTGAAATACACATGCAGTTTCTGGTCCTATGAGCTAGAGTTGTTTTCTGGTAAGAAGAGTCACTATTGCGCTCCCTTTGCCTTACACAGTGCAAATAGCACTCGCGTCTATTCACAGCAAGTACAGTGTATTGGACTGAAGAGGAGCTACTCTTCTTGTCAGTTTCCTAAGCAGAATTGAACTAGATATGGCCCGTGTGTGTAGGAAGCACAGTTCTTTTGTTCTGAGCAAGCTCACTGTTTGGACCCCATAGGAAACACAGTAGAGTAGAAGAGTGCTCTTTTCTCAAAAGCAGAGTGTGTTTCTTGTAAGGCCAGCTAGCGTTTGTTTCCCAGTCGTAAATGAAGTTGAATCACATGCAGTTTCTGTTCCTACGAGTAGAGTTGTTTTTTGGTGAGAAGAGTCACTATTGCGCTCCCATTGCCATACACAGTGCAAATAGCACTTGCGTCTGTTCCAATCAAGTACAGTGTATTGGACTGAAGAGGAAATACTGTTCTTGTTAGTTTCCTGAGCAGAGTTGAACTAGATGTGGCCCGTGTGTATAGGAAGCACAGTTCTTTTGTTCTGAGCAAACTAACTTTCTGGCCCTATAGGAAACACAGTAGAGTAGATGAGTGCTCTTTTCTCAAAAGCAGAGTGTGTTTCTTGTAAGGCGAGATAGCGTTTGTTAACCAGTCCTAAATGGAGTTGAATCACATGCAGTTTCTGGGCGTACGAGCAAGAGTTGTTTTCTGGTAAGGAAAGTCACAATTGCGCTCCCTTTGTCATACACAGGGCAAATAGCACTGGCGTCTGTTCCCAGCATGTACAGTGTATTGGACTGAAGAGGATCTACTGTTCTTGTCAGTTTCCTAAGCACAATTGAACTAGATACGGCCATGTGTGCAGGAAGCACAGTTCTTTTGTTCTGAGCAAGCTCACTGTTCTGGCCCTATAGGAAACACAGAAGAGTAGAAGAGTGCTCTTTTCTCAAAGCAGAGTGTTTTTCTTGTAAGGCGAGCTAGAGTTTGTTTCCCAGTCCTAAATGGAGTTGAATCACATGCAGTTTCTGGTCCTATGAGCAAGAGTTTTTTCTGGTAATAAGAGTTACTATTGCGCTCCCATTGTCATACTCAGGGCAAATAGCACTGGCCTCTGTTCCCAGCATGTACAGTGTATTGGACTGAAGAGGATCTACTGTTCTTGTCAGGTTCCTAAGCAGAGTTGAACTAGATATGGCCCATGTGTGTAGGAAGCACAGTTCTTTTGTACTCAGCAAGCTCACTGTTCTGGCCCTATAGGAAACACAGTAGAGTAGAAGCGTGCTCTTTCCTCAAAAGCAGAGTGTGTTTCTTGTAAGGCGAGCTAGAGTTTGTTTCCGAGTCCTAAATGGAGTTGAATCACATGCAGTTTCTGTTCCTACGAGCAAGAGATGTTTTCTGGTAAGAAGAGTCACTATTGTGCTCCCATTGTCATACACAGGGCAAATAGCACTGGCTTCTTTTCCCAGCATGTACAGTGTATTGCACTGAAGAGGATCTACTGTTCTTGTCAGTTTCCTAAGCAGAATTGAACTAGATATGGCCCGTGTGTGTAGGAAGCACAGTTCTTTTGTTCTCTGCAAGCTCACTGTTCGGACCCCATAAAAAACACAGTAGAGTAGAATAGTGCTCTTTTCTCAAAAGCAGAGTGTATTTCTTGTAAGGCGAGCTAGCGTTTGTTTCCCAGTCCTAAATGGAGTTGAATCACATGCAGTTTCTGGTCCTACGAGCAAGAGTTGTTTTCTGGTAAGAAGAGTCACTATTGTGCTCCCATTGTCATACACAGTGCAAATAGCCCTCGCGTCTGTTCCCAGCAAGTACAGTGTATTGGACTGAAGAGGAGCTACTGTTTTTGTCAGTTTCCTAAGCAGAGTTCAACTAGGTATGACCTGTGTGTGTAGGAAGCACAGTTCTTTTGTTCTGAGCAAGCTCACTGTTTGGACCCCAGAAGAAACACAGTAGAGTAGATGTGTGCCCTATTCTCAAAAGCAGAGCGTGTTTCTTGTAAGGTGAGCTAGCGTCTGTTTCCCAGTCCTAAGTGGATTGAATGAAATGCAGTTTCTGGTCCTACGAGCAAGAGTTGTTTTCTTGTAAGAAGAGTCACTATTGTGCTCCCATTGACTTACACACTGCAAAAAGCACTCGTGTATGTTCCCAGCAAGTACAGTGTATTGGACTGAAGAGGAGCTACTGTTCTCATCAGTTTCCTAAGCAGAGTTGAACTAGATATGGCCCGTGTGTGTAAGAAGCAGAGTTCTTTTGTTCTGAGCAAGCTCACTGTTCGGACCCCATAGGAAACACAGTAGAGTAGATGAGGGCTCTTTTCTCAAAAGCCGAGTGTGTTTAGTGTAAGGCGACCCAGCGTTTGCTTCCCAGTCCTAAATGGAGTTGAATCACATGCAGTTTCTGGTCCTAAGAGCAAGAGTTTTTTTCTGGTAAGAAGAGTCACTATTGAGCTCCCATTGCCATACACAGTGCAAATAGCACTCGCGTGTGCTCTCAGCATTTACAGTGTATTTGATTGAAGAGGAGCTACTGTTCTTGTCAGTTTCCTAAGCAGACTTGAACTAGGTATGGCTGGTGTGTGTAGGAAGCACAGTTCTTTTGTTCTGAGCATCCTCACTGTTCGAACCCCATAGGAAACACAGTACGGTAGAAGAGTGCACTTTTCTCAAAAGCATAGTATGCTTCTTTTAAGGCGAGCTAGCGTTTGTTTCCCAGTCCTAAATGGAGTTGAAATACACATGCAGTTTCTGGTCCTATGAGCTAGAGTTGTTTTCTGGTAAGAAGAGTCACTATTGCGCTCCCTTTGCCTTACACAGTGCAAAAAGCACTCGCGTCTATTCACAGCAAGTACAGTGTATTGGACTGAAGAGGAGCTACTGTTCTTGTCAGTTTCCTAAGCAGAATTGAACTAGATATGGCCCGTGTGTGTAGGAAGCACAGTTCTTTTGTTCTGAGCAAGCTCACTGTTTGGACCCCATAGGAAACACAGTAGAGTAGAAGAGTGCTCTTTTCTCAAAAGCAGAGTGTGTTTCTTGTAAGGCCAGCTAGCTTTTGTTTCCCAGTCGTAAATGAAGTTGAATCACATGCAGTTTCTGTTCCTACGAGTAGAGTTGTTTTTTGGTGAGAAGAGTCACTATTGCGCTCCCATTGCCATACACAGTGCAAATAGCACTTGCGTCTGTTCCAATCAAGTACAGTGTATTGGACTGAAGAGGAAATACTGTTCTTGTCAGTTTCCTGAGCAGAGTTGAACTAGATATGGCCCGTGTGTATAGGAAGCACAGTTCTTTTGTTCTGAGCAAACTAACTTTCTGGCCCTATAGGAAACACAGTAGAGTAGATGAGTGCTCTTTTCTCAAAAGCAGAGTGTGTTTCTTGTAAGGCGAGATAGCGTTTGTTAACCAGTCCTAAATGGAGTTGAATCACATGCAGTTTCTGGGCGTACGAGCAAGAGTGTTTTCTGGTAAGGAAAGTCACAATTGCGCTCCCTTTGTCATACACAGGGCAAATAGCACTGGCGTCTGTTCCCAGCATGTACAGTGTATTGGACTGAAGAGGATCTACTGTTTTTGTCAGTTTCCTTAGCAGAATTGAACTAGATACGGCCATGTGTGTAGGAAGCACAGTTCTTTTGTTCTGAGCAAGCTCACTGTTCAGACCCCATAGGAAAAAAAGTAGAGTAGAAGAGTGCTTATTTCTCAAAAGCAGAGTGTGTTTCTTGTAAGGCGAGCTAGAGTTTGTTTCCCAGTCCTAAATGGAGTTTAGTCACATGCAGTTTCTAGTCCTTCGAGCAAGAGTTGTTTTCTGGTAAGAAGAGTAACTATTGCGCTCCCATTGTCACACACAGGGCAAATAGCACTGGCGTCTCTTCCCAGCATGTACAGTCTATTGGACTGAAGAGGTTCTACTGTTCTTGTCAGTTTCCTAAGCAGAATTGAACAAGATATGGCCCGTGTGTGTAGGAAGCACAGATCTTTTGTTCTGAGCAAGCTCACATTTCGAACCCCATAGGAAGCACAGTAGAGTAGAAGAGTGCATTTTTCTCAAAAGAAGAGTGTGTTTCTTGTAAGGCGAGCTAGAGTTTGTTTCCCAGTCCTAAATGGAGATGAAATACACATGCAGTTTCTGGTCCTACGAACAAGAGTTGTTTTCTGGTAAGAAGAGTCACTATTGCGCTCCGTTTCCATACAGAGTGCAAAGAGCCCTCGCGTCTGTTCCCAGCAAGTACAGTGTATTGGACTGAAGAGGAGCTACTGTTCTTGTCAGTTTCCTAAGCAGAGTTGAACTAGATATGGCCCGTGTGTGTAGGAAGCACAGTTCTTTTGTTCTCAGCAAGCTCACTGTTCGGACCCCATAGAAAACACAGTAGAGTAGAAGAGTGCTCTTTTCTCAAAAGCAGAGTGGGTTTCTTGTAAGGCGAGCTAGCGTTTGTTTCCCAGTCCTAAATGGATTTGAAATACACATGCAGTTTCTGGTCCTACGAGCAAGAGCTGTTTTCTGGTTAGAAGAGTCACTATTGCGCTCCCTTTGCCATACAAAATGCAAATAGCCCTCGCGTCTGTTCCCAGCAAGTACAGTGTATTGGATTGAAGAGGAGCTACTGTTCTTGTCAGTTTCCTAAGCAGAGTTGAACTAGATATAGCCCATGTGTGTAGGAAGCACAGTTCTTTTGTACTCAGCAAGCTCACTATTCTGGCCATACAGGAAACACAATAGAGTAGAAGAGTGCTCTTTCCTCAAAAACAGAGTGTGTTTTTTGTAAGGCGAGCTAGCTTTTGTTTCGCAGTCCTAAATGGAGTTGAATCACATGCAGTTTCCGTTCCTACTAGCAAGAGTTGTTTCCTGGTAAGGAAAGTCACTATTGCGCTCCCATTGCCATACACAGTGCAAATAGCACTCGCGTCTGTTCCCAGCAAGTACAGTGTATTGGACTGAAGAGCAGCTACTGTTCTTGTCAGTTTCCTAAGCAGAATTGAACTAGATATGGCCCGTGTGTGTAGGAAACACAGTTCTTTTGTTCTGAGCAAGCTCACTGTTTGGACCCCATAGGAAACACAGTAGAGTAGAAGAGTGCTCTTTTCTCAAAAGCAGAGTGCGTTTCTTGTAAGGCGAGCTAGCGTTTGTTTCCTAGTCCTAAATGGAGTTGAATCACATGCAGTTTCTGGTCCTATGAGCAAGAGTTGTTTTCTGGTAAGAAGAGTCACTATTGCGCTCCCATTGCCATACACTGTGCAAATAGCACTGGCGTCTGTACCCAGCATGTACAGTGTATTGGACTGAAGAGGATCTACTGTTCCTGCCAGTTTCCTAAGCAGAATTGAACTAGATATGGCCCGTGTGTGTAGGAAGCACAGTTCTTTTGTTCTGAGCAAGCTCACTGTTTGGACCCCATAGGAAACACAGTAGAGTAGAAGAGTGCTCTTTTCTCTAAAGCAAAGTGTGTTTCTTTTAAGGCGAGCTAGCGTTTGTTTCCCAGTCCTAAATGGAGTTGTATCTCATGCAGTTTCTGGTCATATGAGCAAGAGTTGTTTTCTGGTAAGAAGAGTCACTATTGTGCTCCCATTGTCACACACAGGGCAAATAGCACTGGCGTCTGTTCCCAGCATGTACAGTGTATTGGACTGAAGAGGTTATACTGTTCTTGTCAGTTTCTTAAGCAGAATTGAACAATATATGGCCCGTGAGTGTAGGAAGCACAGTTCTTTTGTTCTGAGCAAGCTCACTGTTCCAACCCCATAGGAAACAGTAGAGAGAAGAGTGCTCTTTTCTCAAAAGCAGAGTGTGTTTCTTGTAAGGCGAGCTACCATTTGTTTCCCAGTCCTAAATGGAGTTGAAATACACATACAGTTTCTGGTCCTATGAGCAAGAGTTGTTTTCTGGTTAGAGTGTCACTTTTGTGCTCCCTTTGCCATACACAATGCAAATAGCCCTCGCGATGTTCCCAGCAAGTACAGCCTATTGGAATGAAGAGGAGCTACTGTTCTTGTCAGTTTCCTAAGCAGAGTTGAACTAGATATGGCCCGTGTGTGTAGGAAGCACAGTTCTTTTGTTCTCAGCAAGCTCACTGTTCGGACCCCATAGAAAACACAGTAGAGTAGAAGAGTGCTCTTTTCTCAAAAGCAGAGTGTGTTTCTTGTAAGGCGAGCTATCGTTTGTTTCCCAGATCTAAATGGAGTTGAATCACATGCAGTTTCTGGTTCTACGAACAAGAGTAGTTTTCTGGTAAGAAGAGTCACTATTGCCCTCCCATTGTCATACACAGTGCAAATAGCCCTCGCGTCTGTTCCCAGCAAGTACAGTGTATTGGACTGAAGAGGAGCTACTGTTTTTGTCAGTTTCCTAAGCAGAGTTGAACTAGATATGACCTGTGTGTGTAGGACGCACAGTTCTTTTGTTCTGAGCAAGCTCACTGTTTGGACCCCATAAGAAACACATTCGAGTAGATGTGTGCGCTATTCTCAAAAGCAGAGCCTGTTTTTTTGTAAGGTGAGCTAGCGTTTGTTTCCCAGTCCTAAGTGGATTGAATGAAATGCAGTTTCTGGTCCTACGAGCAAGAGTTGTTTTCTTGTAAGAAGAGTCACTATTGTGCTCCCATTGCCGTACACAGTGCAAATAGCACTCGTGTCTGTTCCCAGTAAGTACAGTGTATTGGACTGAAGAGGAGCTACTGTTCTCGTCAGTTTCCTAAGCAGAGTTGAACTAGATATGGCCCGTGTGTGTAAGAAGCACAGTTCTTTTGTTCTGAGCAAGCTCACTGTTCGGACCCCATAGGAAACACAGTAGAGTAGATGAGGGCTCTTTTCTCAAAAGCCGAGTGTGTTTAGTGTAAGGCGACCCAGCGTTTGCTTCCCAGTCCTAAATGGAGGTGAATCACATGCAGTTTCTGGTCCTAAGAGCAAGAGTTGTTTTCTGGTAAGAAGAGTCACTATTGAGCTCCCATTGCCATACACAGTGCAAATAGCACTCGCGTCTGCTCTCAGCAAGTACAGTGTATTTGATTGAAGAGGAGCTACTGTTCTTGTCAGTTTCCTAAGCAGACTTGAACTAGATATGGCCCGTGTTTATAAGCACAGTTCATTTGTTCTGAGCAAGCTCACTGTTCGGACCCCATAGGAAACACAGTAGAGTAGAAGAGTACTCTTTTCTCAAAAGCAGAGTGTGTTTCTTGTAAGGCGAGCTAGCTTTTGTTTCCCAGTCATAAATGAAGTTGAATCACATGCAGTTTCTGTTCCTATGTGTAGAGTTGTTTTCTGGTAAGAAGAGTCACTATTGCGCTCCCATTGTCACACACAGGGCAAATAGCACTGGCGTCTCTTCCCAGCATGTACGTCTATTGGACTGAAGAGGTTCTACTGTTCTTGTCAGTTTCCTAAGCAGAATTGAACAAGATATGGCCCGTGTGTGTAGGAAACACAGTTCTTTTGTTCTGAGCAAGCTCACATTTCGAACCCCATAGTAATCACAGTAGAGTAGAAGAGTGCATTTATCTCAAAAGCAGAGTGTGTTTCTTGTAAGGCGAGCTAGCGTTTGTTTCCCAGTCCTAAATGGAGATGAAATACACATGCAGTTTCTGGTCCTACGAGCAAGAGTTGTTTTCTGGTAAGAAGAGTCACTATTGCGCTCCCATTGCCATACACAGTGCAAATAGCACTTGCGTCTGTTCCAATCAAGTACAGTGTATTAGACTGAAGAGGATCTACTGTTCTTGTCAGTTTCCTGAGCAGAGTTAAACTAGATATGGCCCGTGTGTATAGGAAGCACAGTTCTTTTGTTCTGAGCAAACTAACTTTCTGGCCCTATAGGAAACACAGTAGAGTAGAAGAGTGCTCTTTCCCCAAAGCAGAGTGTGTTTCTTGTAAGGCGAGCTAGCGTTTGTTTCCCAGTCCTAAATGGAGATGAAATACACATGCAGTTTCTGGTCCTACGAGCAAGAGTTGTTTTCTGGTAAGAAGAGTCACTATTGCGCTCCCATTGCCATACACAGTGCAAATAGCACTTGCGTCTGTTCCAATCAAGTACAGTGTATTGGACTGAAGAGGATCTACTGTTCTTGTCAGTTTCCTGAGCAGAGTTAAACTAGATATGGCCCGTGTGTATAGGAAGCACAGTTCTTTTGTTCTGAGCAAACTAACTTTCTGGCCCTATAGGAAACACAGTAGAGTAGAAGAGTGCTCTTTCCCCAAAGCAGAGTGTGTTTCTTGTAAGGCGAGCTAGCGTTTGTTTCCCAGTCCTAAGTGGATTGAATCAAATGTAGTTTCTGGTCCTACGAGCAAGAGTTGTTTTCTTGTAAGAGGAGTCACTATTGCGCTCGCATTGTCATATACAGGGCAAATAGCACTTGCGTCTTTTCCCAGCATGTACAGTGTATTGGACTGAAGAGGATCTACTGTTCTTGTCAGTTTCCTATGCAGAGTTGAACTAGATATAGCCCGTGTGTGTAGGAAGCACAGTTCTTTTGTTCTGAGCAAGCTCACTGTTCTGGCCCTATAGGAAACACAGTAGAGGAGCAGAGTGCTCTTTTCTCAAAAGCAGAGTGTGTTTCTTGTAAGGCGAGCTAGTGTTTGTTTCCAAGTACTAAATGGAGTTGAATCACATGCAGTTTCTGTTCCTACGAGCAAGAGATGTTTTCTGGTAAGAAGAGTCACTATTGTGCTCCCATTGTCATACACAGGGCAAATAGCACTGGCTTCTTTTCCCAGCATGTACAGTGTATTGCACTGAAGAGGATCTACTGTTCTTGTCAGTTTCCTAAGCAGAATTGAACTAGATATGGCCCGTGTGTGTAGGAAGCACAGTTCTTTTGTTCTCAGCAAGCTCACTGTTCGGACCCCATAAAAAACACAGTAGAGTAGAATAGTGCTCTTTTCTCAAAAGCAGAGTGTATTTCTTGTAAGGCGAGCTAGCGTTTGTTTCCCAGTCCTAAATGGAGTTGAATCACATGCAGTTTCTGGTCCTACGAGCAAGAGTTGTTTTCTGGTAAGAAGAGTCACTATTGTGCTCCCATTGTCATACACAGTGCAAATAGCCCTCGTGTCTGTTCCCAGCAAATACAGTGTATTGGACTGAAGAGGAGCTACTGTTTTGTCAGTTTCCTAAGCAGAGTTGAACTAGGTATGACCTGTGTGTGTAGGAAGCACAGTTCTTTTGTTCTTAGCAAGCTCACTGTTTGGACCCCATAAGAAACACAGTAGAGTAGATGTGTGCCCTATTCTCAAAAGCAGAGCGTGTTTCTTGTAAGGTGAGCTAGCGTCTGTTTCCCAGTCCTAAGTGGATTGAATGAAATGCAGTTTCTGGTCCTACGAGCAAGAGTTGTTTTCTTGTAAGAAGAGTCACTATTGTGCTCCCATTGCCTTACACACTGCAAGAAGCACTCGTGTCTGTTCCCAGCAAGTACAGTGTATTGGACTGAAGAGGAGCTACTGTAATCATCAGTTTCCTAAGCAGAGTTGAACTAGATATGGCCAGTGTGTGTAAGAAGCAGAGTTCTTTTGTTCTGAGCAAGCTCACTGTTCGGACCCCATAGGAAACACAGTAGAGTAGATGAGGGCTCTTTTCTCAAAAGCCGAGTGTGTTTAGTGTAAGGCGACCCAGCGTTTGCTTCCCAGTCCTAAATGGAGTTGAATCACATGCAGTTTCTGGTCCTAAGAGCAAGAGTTTTTTTTCTGGTAAGAAGAGTCACTATTGAGCTCCCATTGCCATACACAGTGCAAATAGCACTCGCGTGTGCTCTCAGCAAGTACAGTGTATTTGATTGAAGAGGAGCTACTGTTCTTGTCAGTTTCCTAAGCAGACTTGAACTAGGTATGGCTGGTGTGTGTAGGAAGCACAGTTCTTTTGTTCTGAGCATCCTCACTGTTCGAACCCCATAGGAAACACAGTACGGTAGAAGAGTGCACTTTTCTCAAAAGCATAGTATGCTTCTTTTAAGGCGAGCTAGCGTTTGTTTCCCAGTCCTAAATGGAGTTGAAATACACATGCAGTTTCTGGTCCTATGAGCTAGAGTTGTTTTCTGGTAAGAAGAGTCACTATTGCGCTCCCTTTGCCTTACACAGTGCAAATAGCACTCGCGTCTATTCACAGCAAGTACAGTGTATTGGACTGAAGAGGAGCTACTGTTCTTGTCAGTTTCCTAAGCAGAATTGAACTAGATATGGCCCGTGTGTGTAGGAAGCACAGTTCTTTTGTTCTGAGCAAGCTCACTGTTTGGACCCCGTAGGAAACACAGTAGAGTAGAAGAGTGCTCTTTTCTCAAAAGCAGAGTGTGTTTCTTGTAAGGCGAGCTAGCGTTTGTTTCCCAGTCCTACATGGAGTTGAATCACATGCAGTTTCTGGTCCTACGAGCAAGGGATGTTTTCTGGTAGGAAGAGTCACTATTGCGCTCCCATTGCCATACACAGTGCAAATAGCACTGGCGTCTGTACACAGCATGTACAGTGTATTGGAATGAAGAGGATCTACTGTTCTTGTCAGTTTCCTAAGCAGAATTGAACTAGATATGACCCGTGTGTGTAGGAAGCACAGTTCTTGTGTTCTGAGCAAGCTCACTGTTCTGGCCCTATAGGAAACACAGTAGAGTAGAAGAATGCTCTTTTCTCAAAAGCAAAGTGTGTTTCTTGTAAGGCGAGCTAGCTTTGTTTCCCAGTCGTAAATGAAGTTGAATCACATGCAGTTTCTGTTCCTACGAGTAGAGTTGTTTTTTGGTGAGAAGAGTCACTATTGCGCTCCCATTGCCATACACAGTGCAAATAGCACTTGCGTCTGTTCCAATCAAGTACAGTGTATTGGACTGAAGAGGAAATACTGTTCTTGTCAGATTCCTGAGCAGAGTTGAACTAGATATGGCCCGTTGTATAGGAAGCACAGTTCTTTTGTTCTGAGCAAACTAACTTTCTGGCCCTATAGGAAACACAGTAGACTAGATGAGTGCTCTTTTCTCAAAAGCAGAGTGTGTTTCTTCTAAGGCGAGATAGCGTTTGTTAACCAGTCCTAAATGGAGTTGAATCACATGCAGTTTCTGGGCATACGAGCAAGAGTTGTTTTCTGGTAAGGAAAGTCACAATTGCGCTCCCTTTGTCATACACAGGGCAAATAGCACTGGCGTCTGTTCCCAGCATGTACAGTGTATTGGACTGAAGAGGATCTACTGTTCTTGTCAGTTTCCTAAGCACAATTGAACTAGATACGGCCATGTGTGTAGGAAGCACAGTTCTTTTGTTCTGAGCAAGCTCACTGTTCTGGCCCTATAGGAAACACAGAAGAGTAGAAGAGTGCTCTTTTCTCAAAGCAGAGTGTTTTTCTTGTAAGGCGAGCTAGCGTTTGTTTCCCAGTCCTAAATGGAGTTGAATCACATGCAGTTTCTGGTCCTATGAGCAAGAGTTTTTTCTGGTAATAAGAGTCACTATTGTGCTCCCTTTGTCATACTCAGGGCAAATAGCACTGGCCTCTGTTCCCAGCATGTACAGTGTATTGGACTGAAGAGGATCTACTGTTCTTGTCAGGTTCCTAAGCAGAGTTGAACTAGATATGGCCCATGTGTGTAGGAAGCACAGTTCTTTTGTACTCAGCAAGCTCACTGTTCTGGCCCTATAGGAAACACAGTAGAGTAGAAGCGTGCTCTTTCCTCGAAAGCAGAGTGTGTTTCTTGTAAGGCGAGCTAGAGTTTGTTTCCCAGTCCTAAATGTAGTTGAATCACATGCAGTTTCTGGTCCTAAGAGCAAGAGTTGTTTTCTGGTAAGAAGAGTCACTATTGCGCTCCCATTGCCATACACAGTGCAAATAGCACTCGCGTCTGCTCTCAGCAAGTACAGTGTATTTGATTGAAGAGGAGCTACTGTTCTTGTCAGTTTCCTAAGCAGACTTGAACTAGATACGGCCCGTGTGTGTATAAGCACAGTTCATTTGTTCTGAGCAAGCTCACTGTTCGGACCCCATAGGAAACACAGTAGAGTAGAAGAGTACTCTTTTCTCAAAAGCAGAGTGTGTTTCTTGTAAGGTGAGCTAGCTTTTGTTTCCCAGTCGTAAATGAAGTTGAATCACATGCAGTTTCTGTTCCTACGAGTAGAGTTGTTTTTTGGTAAGAAGTGTCACTATTGGGCTCCCATTGCCATACACAGTGCAAATAGCACTTGTGTCTCTTCCAATCAAGTACAGTGTATTGGACTGAAGAGGAGATACTCTTCTTGTCAGTTTCCTGAGCAGAGTTGAACTAGATATGGCCCGTGTGTAGGAAGCACAGTTCTTTTGTTCTGAGCAAGCTCACTGTTCAGACCCCATAGGAAAAAAAGTAGAGTAGAAGAGTGCTCTTTTCTCAAAAGCAGAGTGTGTTTCTTGTAAGGCGAGCTAGAGTTTGTTTCCCAGTCCTAAATGGAATTTAGTCACATGCAGTTTCTAGTCCTACGAGCAAGAGTTGTTTTCTGGTAAGAAGAGTAACTATTGCGCTCCCATTGTCACACACAGGGCAAATAGCACTGGCGTCTCTTCCCAGCATGTACAGTCTATTGGACTGAAGAGGTTCTACTGTTCTTGTCAGTTTCCTAAGCAGAATTGAACAAGATATGGCCCGTGTGTGTAGGAAGCACAGATCTTTTGTTCTGAGCAAGCTCACATTTCGAACCCCATAGGAAGCACAGTAGAGTAGAAGAGTGCATTTTTCTCAAAAGAAGAGTGTGTTTCTTGTAAGGCGAGCTAGAGTTTGTTTCCCAGTCCTAAATGGAGATGAAATACACATGCAGTTTCTGGTCCTACGAGCAAGAGTTGTTTTCTGGTAAGAAGAGTCACTATTGCGCTCTGTTTCCATACACAGTGCAAAGAGCCCTCACGTCTGTTCCCTGCAAGTACAGTGTATTGGACTGAAGAGGTGCTACTGTTCTTGTCAGTTTCCTAAGCAGAGTTGAACTAGATATGGCCCGTGTGTGTAGGAAGCACAGTTCTTTTGTTCTCAGCAAGCTCACTGTTCGGACCCCATAGAAAACACAGTAGAGTAGAAGAGTGCTCTTTTCTCAAAAGCAGAGTGTGTTTCTTGTAAGGCGAGCTAGCGTTTGTTTCCCAGTCCTAAATGGATTTGAAATACACATGCAGTTTCTGGTCCTAGGAGCAAGAGCTGTTTTCTGGTTAGAAGAGTCACTATTGTGCTCCCTTTGCCATACAAAATGCAAATAGGCCTCGCGTCTGTTCACAGCAAGTACAGTGTATTGGATTGAAGAGGAGCTACTGTTCTTGTCAGTTTCCTAAGCAGAGTTGAACTAGATATGGCCCATGTGTGTAGGAAGCACAGTTCTTTTGTACTCAGCAAGCTCACTGTTCTGGCCATACAGGAAACACAATAGAGTAGAAGAGTGCTCTTTCCTCAAAAACAGAGTGTGTTTTTTGTAAGGCGAGCTAGCTTTTGTTTCGCAGTCCTAAATGGAGTTGAATCACATGCAGTTTCCGTTCCTACTAGCAAGAGTTGTTTCCTGGTAAGGAAAGTCACTATTGCGCTCCCATTGCCATACACAGTGCAAATAGCACTCGCGTCTGTTCCCAGCAAGTACAGTGTATTGGACTGAAGAGCAGCTACTGTTCTTGTCAGTTTCCTAAGCAGAATTGAACTAGATATGGCCCGTGTGTGTAGGAAACACAGTTCTTTTGTTCTGAGCAAGCTCACTGTTTGGACCCCATAGGAAACACAGTAGAGTAGAAGAGTGCTCTTTTCTCAAAAGCAGAGTGCGTTTCTTGTAAGGCGAGCTAGCGTTTGTTTCCTAGTCCTAAATAGAGTTGAATCACATGCAGTTTCTGGTCCTATGAGCAAGAGTTGTTTTCTGGTAAGAAGAGTCACTATTGTGCTCCCATTGCCATACACTGTGCAAATAGCACTGGCGTCTGTACCCAGCATGTACAGTGTATTGGACTGAGGAGGATCTACTGTTCCTGCCAGTTTCCTAAGCAGAATTGAACTAGATATGGCCCGTGTGTGTAGGAAGCACAGTTCTTTTGTTCTGAGCAAGCTCACTGTTTGGACCCCATAGGAAACACAGTAGAGTAGAAGAGTGCTCTTTTCTCTAAAGCAAAGTGTGTTTCTTTTAAGGCGAGCTAGCGTTTGTTTCCCAGTCCTAAATGGAGTTGTATCTCATGCAGTTTCTGGTCATACGAGCAAGAGTTGTTTTCTGGTAAGAAGAGTCACTATTGTGCTCCCATTGTCACACACAGGGCAAATAGCACTGGCGTCTGTTCCCAGCATGTACAGTGTATTGGACTGAAGAGGTTATACTGTTCTTGTCAGTTTCTTAAGCAGAATTGAACAATATATGGCCCGTGAGTGTAGGAAGCACAGTTCTTTTGTTCTGAGCAAGCTCACTGTTCCAACCCCATAGGAAACAGTAGAGAGAAGAGTGCTCTTTTCACAAAAGCAGAGTGTGTTTCTTGTAAGGCGAGCTACCATTTGTTTCCCAGTCCTAAATGGAGTTGAAATACACATGCAGTTTCTGGTCCTATGAGCAAGAGTTGTTTTCTGGTTAGAGTGTCACTTTTGTGCTCCCTTTGCCATACACAATGCAAATAGCCCTCGCGATGTTCCCAGCAAGTACAGCCTATTGGAATGAAGAGGAGCTACTGTTCTTGTCAGTTTCCTAAGCAGAGTTGAACTAGATATGGCCCATGTGTGTAGGAAGCACAGTTCTTTTGTTCTCAGCAAGCTCACTGTTCGGACCCCATAGAAAACACAGTAGAGTAGAAGCGTGCTCTTTTCTCAAAAGCAGAATGTGTTTCTTGTAAGGCGAGCTATCGTTTGTTTCCCAGATCTAAATGGAGTTGAATCACATGCAGTTTCTGGTTCTACGAACAAGAGTAGTTTTCTGGTAAGAAGAGTCACTATTGCGCTCCCATTGTCATACACAGTGCAAATAGCCCTCGCGTCTGTTCCCAGCAAGTACAGTGTATTGGACTGAAGAGGAGCTACTGTTTTTGTCAGTTTCCTAAGCAGAGTTGAACTAGATATGACCTGTGTGTGTAGGACGCACAGTTCTTTTGTTCTGAGCAAGCTCACTGTTTGGACCCCATAAGAAACACATTAGAGTAGATGTGTGCCCTATTTTCAAAAGCAGAGCCTGTTTTTTTGTGAGGTGAGCTAGCGTTTGTTTCCCAGTCCTAAGTGGATTGAATGAAATGCAGTTTCTGGTCCTACGAGCAAGAGTTGTTTTCTTGTAAGAAGAGTCACTATTGTGTTCCCATTGCCGTACACAGTGCAAATAGCACTCGTGTCTGTTCCCAGTAAGTACAGTGTATTGGACTGAAGAGGAGCTACTGTTCTCGTCAGTTTCCTAAGCAGAGTTGAACTAGATATGGCCCGTGTGTGTAAGAAGCACAGTTCTTTTGTTCTGAGCAAGCTCACTGTTCGGACCACATAGGAAACACAGTAGAGTAGATGAGGGCTCTTTTCTCAAAAGCCGAGTGTGTTTAGTGTAAGGCGACCCAGCGTTTGCTTCCCAGTCCTAAATGGAGTTGAATCACATGCAGTTTCTGGTCCTAAGAGCAAGAGTTGTTTTCTGGTAAGAAGAGTCACTATTGAGCTCCCATTGCCATACACAGTGCAAATAGCACTCGCGTCTGCTCTCAGCAAGTACAGTGTATTTGATTGAAGAGGAGCTACTGTTCTTGTCAGTTTCCTAAGCAGACTTGAACTAGATATGGCCCGTGTTTATAAGCACAGTTCATTTGTTCTGAGCAAGCTCACTGTTCGGACCCCATAGGAAACACAGTAGAGTAGAAGAGTACTCTTTTCTCAAAAGAAGAGTGTGTTTCTTGTAAGGCGAGCTAGCTTTTGTTTCCCAGTCGTAAATGAAGTTGAATCACATGCAGTTTCTGTTCCTATGTGAAGAGTTGTTTTCTGGTAAGAAGAGTCACTATTGCGCTCCCATTGTCACACACAGGGCAAATAGCACTGGCGTCTCTTCCCAGCATGTACAGTCTATTGGACTGAAGAGGTTCTACTGTTCTTGTCAGTTTCCTAAGCAGAATTGAACAAGATATGGCCCGTGTGTGTAGGAAGCACAGTTCTTTTGTTCTGAGCAAGCTCACATTTCGAACCCCATAGGAATCACAGTAGAGTAGAAGAGTGCATTTATCTCAAAAGCTGAGTGTGTTTCTTGTAAGGCGAGCTAGCGTTTGTTTCCCAGTCCTAAATGGAGATGAAATACACATGCAGTTTCTGGTCCTACGAGCAAGAGTTGTTTTCTGGTAAGAAGAGTCACTATTGCGCTCCCATTGCCATACACAGTGCAAATAGCACTTGCGTCTGTTCCAATCAAGTACAGTGTATTGGACTGAAGAGGATCTACTGTTCTTGTCAGTTTCCTGAGCAGAGTTAAACTAGATATGGCCCGTGTGTATAGGAAGCACAGTTCTTTTGTTCTGAGCAAACTAACTTTCTGGCCCTATAGGAAACACAGTAGAGTAGAAGAGTGCTCTTTCCCCAAAGCAGAGTGTGTTTCTTGTAAGGCGAGCTAGCGTTTGTTTCCCAGTCCTAAGTGGATTGAATCAAATGCAGTTTCTGGTCCTACGAGCAAGAGTTGTTTTCTTGTAAGAGGAGTCACTATTGCGCTCGCATTGTCATATACAGGGCAAATAGCACTTGCGTCTTTTCCCAGCATGTACAGTGTATTGGACTGAAGAGGATCTACTGTTCTTGTCAGTTTCCTATGCAGAGTTGAACTAGATATAGCCCGTGTGTGTAGGAAGCACAGTTCTTTTGTTCTGAGCAAGCTCACTGTTCTGGCCCTATAGGAAACACAGTAGAGGAGCAGAGTGCTCTTTTCTCAAAAGCAGAGTGTGTTTCTTGTAAGGCGAGCTAGTGTTTGTTTCCAAGTACTAAATGGAGTTGAATCACATGCAGTTTCTGTTCCTACGAGCAAGAGATGTTTTCTGGTAAGAAGAGTCACTATTGTGCTCCCATTGTCATACACAGGGCAAATAGCACTGGCTTCTTTTCCCAGCATGTACAGTGTATTGCACTGAAGAGGATCTACTGTTCTTGTCAGTTTCCTAAGCAGAATTGAACTAGATATGGCCCGTGTGTGTAGGAAGCACAGTTCTTTTGTTCTCAGCAAGCTCACTGTTCGGACCGCATAAAAAACACAGTAGAGTAGAATAGTGCTCTTTTCTCAAAAGCAGAGTGTATTTCTTGTAAGGCGAGCTAGCGTTTGTTTCCCAGTCCTAAATGGAGTTGAATCACATGCAGTTTCTGGTCCTACGAGCAAGAGTTGTTTTCTGGTAAGAAGAGTCACTATTGTGCTCCCATTGTCATACACAGTGCAAATAGCCCTCGCGTCTGTTCCCAGCAAGTACAGTGTATTGGACTGAAGAGGAGCTACTGTTTTTGTCAGTTTCCTAAGCAGAGTTGAACTAGGTATGACCTGTGTGTGTAGGAAGCACAGTTCTTTTGTTCTGAGCAAGCTCACTGTTTGGACCCCATAAGAAACACAGTAGAGTAGATGTGTGCCCTTTTCTCAAAAGCAGAGCGTGTTTCTTGTAAGGTGAGCTAGCGTCTGTTTCCCAGTCCTAAGTGGATTGAATGAAATGCAGTTTCTGGTCCTACGAGCAAGAGTTTTTTTCTGGTAAGAAGAGTCACTATTGAGCTCCCATTGCCATACACAGTGCAAATAGCACTCGCGTGTGCTCTCAGCAAGTACAGTGTATTTGATTGAAGAGGAGCTACTGTTCTTGTCAGTTTCCTAAGCAGACTTGAACTAGGTATGGCTGGTGTGTGTAGGAAGCACAGTTCTTTTGTTCTGAGCATCCTCACTGTTCGAACCCCTAGGAAACACAGTAGGGTAGAAGAGTGCACTTTTCTCAAAAGCATAGTATGCTTCTTTTAAGGTGAGCTAGCGTTTGTTTCCCAGTCCTAAATGGAGTTGAAATACACATGCAGTTTCTGGTCCTACGAGCAAGAGGTGTTTTCTGGTAAGAAGAGTCACTATTGCGCTCACTTTGCCTTACACAGTGCAAATAGCACTCGCGTCTATTCACAGCAAGTACAGTGTATTGGACTGAAGAGGAGCTACTGTTCTTGTCAGTTTCCTAAGCAGAATTGAACTAGATATGGCCCATGTGTGCAGGAAGCACAGATCTTTTGTTCTGACCAAGCTCACTTTTGACCCCACAGGAAACACAGTAGAGTAGAAGAGTGCTCTTTTCTCAAAAGCAGAGTGTGTTTCTTGTAAGGCGAGCTAGTGTTTGTTTCCAAGTTCTAAATGGAGTTGAATCACATGCAGTTTTTGGTCCTACACGCAAGAGTTGTTTTCTGGTAAGGAAAGTCACTATTGCGCTCACATTGCCATACACAGTGCAAATAGCACTCGCATCTGTTCCCAGCAAGTACACTGTATTGGGCTGAAGAGGAGCTAATGTTCTCGTCAGTTTCCTAAGCAGAGTTGAACTAGATATGGCCCATGTGTGTAGGAAGCACAGTTCTTTTGTTCTGAGCAAGCTCACTGTTTTGGCCCTATAGGAAACACAGTAGAGTAGAAGAGTGCTCTTTTCTCAAAAGCAGAGTGTGTTTCTTGTAAGGCGAGCTAGCGTTTGTTTCTCAGTCCTAAATGGAGTTGAATCACATGCAGTTTTTGGGCCTACAAGCAAGAGTTGTTTTCTGGTAAGAAGAGTCACTATTGCGCTCCCATTGTCATACACAGCGCAAATAGCACTGGCTTCTGATCCCAGCATGTACAGTGTATTGGACTGAAGAGGATCTACTGTTCCTGTCAGGTTCCTAAGCAAGCTTGAACTAGATATGACCCATGTGTGTAGGAAGCACAGTTCTTTTGTACTCAGCAAGCTCACTGTTCTGGCCCTATTGGAAACACAGTAGAGTAGAAGAGTGCTCTTTCCTCAAAAGCAGAGTTCGTTTCTTGTAAGGCGAGCTAGCGTTTGTTTCCCAGTCCTAAATGGAGTTGAATCACATGCAGTTTCAGGTCCTACGAGCAAGAGTTGTTTTCTGGTAAGGAAAGTCACTTTTGAGCTCCCATTGCCATACACAGTGCAAATAGCACTGGCGTCTGTTCCCAGAAAGTACAGTGTATTGGACTGAAGAGGAGGTACTGTTCTTGTCAGTTTCCTAAGCAGAGTTGAACTAGATATGACCCGTGTGTGTAGGAAGCACAGTTCTTTTGTTCTGAGCAAGCTCACTGTTTGAACCCCATTGGAAACACAGAAGAGTAGATGTGTGCCCTATTCTCAAAAGCAGAGTGTGTATCTTGTAAGGCGAGCTAGCATTTGTTTCCCAATCTTAATGGAGTTGAATCACATTCAGTTTCTGGTCCTACGAGCAAGAGTTGTTTTCTGGTAAGAAGAGTCACTATTGTGCTCCCATTGTCATACACAGGGCAAATAGCACTGGCGTCTGTTTCCAGTAAGTACAGTGTATTGGACTGAAGAGGATCTACTGTTCTTGTCAGTTTCCTAAGGAGAATTGAACTAGATATGGCCCGTGTGTGTAGGAAGCACAGTTCTTTTGTTCTGAGCAAGCTCACTGTTCTGGCCCTATAGGAAACACAGTAGAGTAGAAAAGGGCTCTTTTCTCAAAAGCAGAGTGTGTTTCTTCTAAGGCGAGCTAGCGTTTGTTTCTCAGTCCTAAATGGAGTTGAATCAAATGCAGTTTTTGGTCCTACGAGCAAGAGTTGTTTTCTGGTAAAAAGAGTCAGTATTGCGCTCCCATTGCCATACACAGTACATAGAGCACTCGCGTTTTTTTAACGCATGTACAGTGTATTGGTCTGAAGAGGAGCTACTGTTCTTGTCAGTTTCCTAAGCAGAGTTGAACCAAATATGGCCCGTGTGTGTAGGAAGCACACTTCTTTTGTTCTGACCTAGCTCACTGTTGAACCCGACAGGAAACACAGTAGAGTAGAAGAGTGCTCTTTTCTGAAAAGCAGAGTGTGTTTCTTGTAAGGCGAGCTAGCATATGTTTCCCAGTCCTAAATGGAGTTGAAATACACATGCAGTTTCTGGTCCTACGAGCAAGAGTTGTTTTCTGGTAAGAAGAGTCACTATTGTGCTCCCATTTTCATACACAATGCAAATAGCACTGGCGTCTGTTCCCAGCAAGTACAGTGTATTGGACTGAAGAGGATCTACTGCTCTTGTCAGTTTTCTGAGCAGAATTGAACTAGATATGGCCATGTGTAGGGAGCACCGTTCTTTTGTTCTGAGCAAGCTCACTGTTCTGGCCCTATAGGAAACACAGTAGAGTAGAAGAGTGCTCTTTTCTCTAAAGCAGAGTGTGTTTCTTGTAAGGCGAGCTAGAGTTTGTTTCCCAGTCCTAAATGGAGTTGAATCACATGCAGTTTCTGGTCCTACCAGCAAGAGTTGTTTTCTGGTAAGAAGAGTCACTATTGTGCTCCCATTGTCATACACAGGGCAAATAACACTGGCGTCTGTTCCCAGCATGTACTGTGTATTGGACTGAAGAGGATCTACTGTTCTTGTCAGGTTCCTAAACAGAGTTGAACTAGATATGGCCGTGTGTGTAGGAAGCTCAGTTCTTTTGTTCTGAGCAAGCTCACTGTTCTGGCCCTATAGGAAACACAGTAGAGTAGTAGAGTGCTGTATTCTCAAAAGCAGAGTGTGTTTCTTGTAAGGCGAGCTAGTGTTTGTTTCCAAGTTCTAAATGGAGTTGAATCACATGCAGTTTTTGGTCCTACACGCAAGAGTTGTTTTTTGGTAAGGAAAGTCACTATTGTGCTCCCATTGCCATACACAGTGCAAATAGCCCTCGCATCTGTTCCCAGCAAGTACAGTGTATTGGGCTGAAGAGGAGCTAATGTTCTTGTCATTTTCCTAAGCAGAGTTGAATTAGATATGGCACGAGTGTGTAGGAAGCACCGTTCTTTTGTTCTCAGCAAGCTCACAGTTCGGACCCCATAGAAATCACAGTAGAATTGAAGAGTGTACTTTACTCAAGAAGAAGACTGTGTTTCTTGTAAGGCGAGCTAGCGTTTGTTTCCCAGTCCTAAATGGAGTTGAATCACATGCAGTTTCTGGTCCTACAAGCAAGAGTTGTTTTCTGGTAAGAAGAGTCACTATTGCGCTCCCATTTTCATACACAGCGCAAATAGCACTGGCTTCTGTTCCCAGCATGTACAGTGTATTGGACTGAAGAGGATCTCCTGTTCTTGTCAGGTTCAAAGCAATGTTGAGCTAGATATGGCCCATGTGTGTAGGAAGCACAGTTCTTTTGTACTCAGCAAGCTCACTGTTCTGGCCCTATAGGAAACACAGTAGAGTAGAAGTATGCTCTTTCCTCAAAAGCAGAGTGTTTTTCATGTAAGGCGAGCTAGCGTTTGTTTCCCAGTCCTAAATGGAGTTGAATCACATGCAGTTTCAGGTCGTACGAGCAAGAGTTGTTTTCTGGTAAGGAAAGTCACTATTGTGCTCCCATTGCCATACACAGTGCAAGTAGCTCTCGCGTCTGTTCCCAGCAAGTACAGTGTATTGGACTGAAGAGGATCTACTGTTCTTGTCATTTTCCTAAGCAGAGTCGAACTAGATATGGCCCGTGTGTGTAGGAAGCACAGTTCTTTTGTTCTGAGCAAGCTCACTGTTCGAACACCATAGGAAACACAGTAGAGTAGAAGAGTGCTCTTTTCTCAAAAGTAGAGTGTGTTTCTTGTAAGGCGAGCTAGCATTTGTTTCCCAGTCCTAAATGGAGTTGAAATACACATGCAGTTTCTGGTCCTACAAGCAAGAGTTGTTTTCTGGTAAGAAGAGTCACTATTGCGCTCCCTTTGCCATACACAGTGCAAATAGCACTCGCGTCTGTTCCCAACAAGTACAGTGTATTGGACTGAAGAGGAGCTACTGTTCTTGTCAGTTTCCTAAGCAGAGTTGAACTAGATATGTCCCGTGTGTGTAGGAAGCACAGTTCTTTCGTTCTCAGCAAGCTCACTGTTCGGACACCATAGAAAACACAGTAGAGTAAAAGAGTGCTCTTTTCTCAAAAGCACAGAGTGTTTCTTGTAGGGCGAGCTAATGTTTGTTTTCCAGTCATAAATGGAATTGAATCACATGCAGTTTCTGGTCCTACGAGCAAGAGTTTTTTCTGGTAATAAGAGTAACTATTGCGCTCCCATTGTCATACAGAGGGCAAATAGCCCTGGTGTCTGTTCCCAGCATGTACAGTGTATTGGACTGAAGAGGATCTACTGTTCTTGTCAGGATCCTAAGAAGAGTTGAATTAGATATGGTGCGAGTGTGTAGGAGGCACAGTTTTTTTGTTCTCAGCAACCTCACAGTTCGGACCCCATAGAAATCACAGTAGAGTTGAAGAGTGTACTTTACTCAAGAAGAAGAGTATGTTTCTTGTAAGGTGAGCTAGCGTTTGTTTCCCAGTCCTAAATGGAGTTGAATGACATTCACTTTCTGGTCCTACGAACAAGAGTTGTTTTCTGGTAAGAAGAGTAACTATTGCGCTCCCATTGCTGTACACAGTGCAAATAGCACTCGCGTATGTGCCCAGCAAGTACAGTGTATTGGACTGAAGAGGAGCTACTGTTCTCGTCAGTTTCCTAAGCAGAGTTGGACTAGATATGGCTCGTGTGTGTAGGAAGCACAGTTCTTTTGTTCTGAGCAAGCTCACTGTTCTGGCCCTATAGGAAACACAGTAGAGTAGAAGAGTGCTCTTTTCTCAAAACAGAGTGTGTTTCTTGTAAGGCGAGCTAGCGTTTGTTTCCCAATACTAAATAGAGTTGAATCACATGCAGTTTCTGTTCCTACGGGCAAGAGTTGTTTTGTGGTAAGAAGAGTCACTATTGTGCTTTCATTGTCTTACACAGGGCAAATGGCACTGGCGTCTGTTCCCAGTAAGCACAGTGTATTGGACTGAAGAGGATCTACTGTTCTTGTCAGTTTCCTAAGGAGAATTCACCTAGATATGGCCCGTGTGTGTAGGAAGCACAGTTCTTTTGTTCTGAGCAAGCTCACTGTTCTGGCCCTATAGGAAACACAGTAGAGTAGAAAAGGGCTCTTTTCTCAAAAGCAGAGTGTGTTTCTTCTAAGTCGAGCTAGCGTTTGTTTCCCAGTCCTAAATGTAGTTGAATCACATGCAGTTTCTGGTCCTAGGAGCAAGAATTGTTTTGTGGTAAGAAGAGTCATTATTGCGCTCCCATTGTCATACACAATGCAAATAGCACTGGCGTCTGTTCGCAGCAAGTACAGTGTATTGGACTGAAGAGGATCTACTGTTCTTGTCAGTTTCCTAAGCAGAGTCGAACTAGATATGGCCCGTGTGTGTAGGAAGCACAGTTCTTTTGTTCTGAGCAAGCTCACTGTTCGAACACCATAGGAAACACAGTAGAGTAGAAGAGTGCTCTTTTCTCAAAAGCAGAGTGTGTTTCTTGTAAGGCGAGCTAGCGTTTGTTTCCAAGTTCTAAATGGAGTTGAATCACATGCAGTTTTTGGTCCTACACGCAAGAGTTGTTTTCTGGTAAGGAAAGTCACTATTGCGCTCCCATTGCCATACACAGTGCAAATAGCCCTCGCATCTGTTCCCAGCAAGTACAATGTATTGGGCTGAGGAGGAGCTAATGTTCTTTGTCATTTTCCTAAGCAGAGTTGAACTAGATATGGCCCGTGTGTGTAGGAAGCACCGTTCTTTTGTTTTGAGCAAGCTCACTGTTCCAACACCATAGGAAACACAGTAGAGTAGAAGAGTGCTCTTTTCTCAAAAGCAGAATGTGTTTCTTGTAAGGCGAGCTAGCATTTGTTTCCCAGTCCTAAATGGAGTTGAAATACACATGCAGTTTCTGGTCCTACGAGCAAGAGTTGTTTTCTCGTAAGAAGAGTCACTATTGTGCTCCCTTTGCCATACACAGTGCAAATAGCACTCGCGTCTGTTCCCAACAAGTACAGTGTATTGGACTGAAGAGGTGCTACTGTTCTTGTCAGTTTCCTAAGCAGAGTTTAACTAGATATGGCCCGTGTGTGTAGGAAGCACAGTTCTTTTGTTCTCAGCAAGCTCACTCTTCTGGCCCTACAGGAAACACAGTAGAGTAGAAGAGTGCTCTTTCCTCAAAAGCAGAGTGTGTTTCTAGTAAGGCGAGCTAGTGTTTGTTTCCCAGTCCTAAATGGAGTTGAATCACATGCAGGTTCTGGTCCTAAGAGCAAGAGTTGTTTTCTGGTAAGAAGAGTCACTATTGTGCTCCCATTGCTGTTCACAGTACAAATAGCACTCGCGTCTGTTCCCAGCAAGTACAGTGTATTGGACTGAAGAGGAGCTACTGTTCTTGTTAGTTTCCTAAGCAGAGTTGAACTAGATGTGGCCCATGTGTGTAGGAAGCACAGTTCTTTTGTTCTGAGCAAGCTCACTGTTCTGGCGCAATAGGAAACACAGTAGAGTAGAAGAGTGCTGTTTTCTCAAAAGCAGAGTGTGTTTCTTTTAAGGCGAGCTAGCGTTTGTTTCCAAGTCATAAATGGAGTTGAATCACATGCAGTTTCTGGTCCTACACGCAAGAGTTGTTTTCTGGTAAGGAAAGTCACTATTGTGCTCCCATTGCTATACACAGTGCAAATAGCACTCGCGTATGTTCCCAGCAAGTACAGTGTATTGGACTGAAGAGGAGCTACTGTTCATGTCATTTTCCTAAGCAGAGTTGAATTAGATATGGCGTGAGTGTGTAGGAAGCACAGTTCTTTTGTTCTCAGCAAGCTCACTGTTCGGACACCATAGAAAACACAGAGGAGTAGAAGAGTGCTCTTTACTCAAAAAGAAGACTGTGTTTCTTGTAAGGCGAGCTAGTGTTTCTTTCCCAGTCCTAAATGGAGTTGAATCACATACAGTTTTTGGTCCTACGAGCAAGAGTTGTTTTTTGGTAAGGAAAGTCACTATTGCGCTCCATTTCCATACACAGTGCAAATAGCACTCGCGTCTGTTCGAAGCAAGTACAGTGTATTGGACTGAAGAGGAGCTACTGTTCTCGTCAGTTTCCAAAGCAGAGTTGAACTAGATATGGCCCGTGTGTGTAGGAAGCACAGTTCTTTTGTTCTGAGAAAGCTCACTGTTCTGGCCCTATAAGAAACACTGTAGAGTAGAAGAGTGCTCTTTTCTAAAAAACTGAGTGTGTTTCATGTCAGGCGAGCTGGCGTTTGTTTCCCAGTCCATAATGGAGCTGAATCACATGCAGTTTCTGGTCCTAGGAGCAAGAGTTGTTTTCTGGTAAGAAGAGTCACTATTGTGCTCCCATTGTCATACACACTGCAAATAGCACTCGCGTCTGTTCCCAGCAAGTACAGTGTATTGGACTGAAGAGGAGCTACTCTTCTTGTCAGTTTCCTAAGCAGAGTTGAACTAGATATGGCCCGTGTGTGTAGGAAGCACAGTTCTTTTGTTCTGAGCAAGCTCACTGTTCTGGCCCTATAGGAAAAACAGTATAGTAGAAGAGTGCTCTTTTCTCAAAAGCAGAAAGTGTTTCTTGTAAGGCAAGCTAGTGTTTGTTTCCCAGTTCTAAATGGAGTAAATCACATGCAGTTTCTGGTCCTACGAGCAAGAATTGTTTTTTGGTAAGAAGAGTCACTATTGCGCTCCCATTGCTGTACACAGTGCAAATAGCCCTCGCGTCTGTTCCCAGCAAGTACAGTGTATTGGACTGAAGAGGAGCTACTGTTCTTGTGAGTTTCCTAAGCAAAGTTGAACTACATAAGGCCCGTGTGTGTAGGAAGCACAGTTCTTTTTTTCTCAGCAAGCTCACTGTTTAGACCCCATAGGAAACACAGTAGAGTAGAAGAGTGCTCTTTTCTCAAAAGCAGAGTGTGTTTCTTGTAAGGCAAGCTAGGGTTTGTTTCCCAGTCCTAAATGGAGTTGAATCAAATGCAGTTTTTGGTCTTACGAGCAAGAGTTATTTTCTGGTAAGAAGAGTCACTATTGCACTCCAATTGCCATACACAGTGCAAATAGCACTCGCGTCTGTTCCCAGCAAGTACAGTGTATTGGACTGAAGAGGAGCTACTGTTCTTGTCAGTTTCCTATGCAGAATTTAACTAGATATGGCCCGTGTCTAGGAAGCACAGTTCTTTTGTTCTGAGCAAGCTCACTGTTCTGGCCCTACAGGAAACACAGTTGAGTAGAAGAGTGCTCTTTTCTCAAAAGCAGAGTGTGTTTCTTGAAAGGCGAGCTAGCGTTTGTTTCCCAGTCCTAAATCGAGTTGAATCACATGCAGTTTCTGGTCATATGAGCAACAGTTGTTTTTGCTAAGAAGAGTCACTATTGCGCTCCCTTTGTCATTCACAGTGCAAATATCACTGCCGTCTGTTCCCAGCAAGTACAGTGTATTGGACTGAAGAGGATCTACTGTTCTTGTCAGTTTCCTAAGCAGAGTTGAACTAGATATGGCCCGTGTGTGTAGGAAGCATGGTTCTTTTGTTCTGAGCAAGCTCACTGTTCGGACCCTATAGGAAACACAGTAGAGTAGAAGTGTGACCTTTTCTCAAAGGAGAGCGTGTTTCTTGTAAGGCGAGCTAGCGTTTGTTTCCCAGTCCTAAGTGGAGTTGAATAACATGCAGTTTTTGGTCCTATGAGCAAGAGTTGTTTTCTGGTAAGAAGAATCACTATTGTGCTCCCATTGCTGTACACAGTGCAAATAGCACTCGCGTATGTTCCCAACAAGCACAGTGTATTGGACTGAAGAGGAGCTACTCTTCTTGTCAGTTTCCTAAGCAGAGTTAAACTAGATATGGCCCGTGTGTGTAGGAAGCACAGTTCTTTTGTTCTCAGCAAGCTCAATGTTCTGGCACTATAGGAAACACAGTAGAGTAGAAGAGTGCTCTTTTCTCAAAAGCAGAGTGTGTTTCTTGTAAGGCTAGCTAGCGTTTGCTTCCCAGTCCTAAATGGAGTTGAATCCCATGCAGTTTCTGGTCCTACGAGCAAGTGTTGTTTTCTGGTAAGAAGAGTCACTATTGGGCTTCCATTGTCATACACAGGGCAAATAGCACTGGCGTCTGTTCCCAGCATGTACAGTGTATTAGACTGAAGAGGATCTACTGTTCTTGTCAGGTTCCTAAGCAGAGTTGAACTAGATATGACCCGTGTGTGTAGTAAGCACAGTTCTTTTTTTCTGAGCAAGCTCTCTGTTTTGGCCCTACAGGAAACACAGTAGAATAAAAGAGTGCTCTTTTCTCAAAAGTAGAGTGTGTTTCTTGTAAGGCGAGCTAGCGTTTGTTTCCCAGTGCTAAATGGAGTTGAATCCCATGCAGTTTCTGGTCCTACGAGCAAGAGTTGTTTTCTGGTAAGAAGAGTCACTATTGTGTATCCATTGCCGTACACAGAGCAAGTAGCACTCGCGTCTGTTCCCAGCAAGTACAGTGTATTGGACTGAAGAGGATCTACTGCTCTCGTCAGTTTCCTAAGCAGAGTTGAACTAGATATGGCCCGTGTGTGTAGGAAGCACAGTTCTTTTGTTCTGAGCAACCTCACTGTTCTGGTCCTATAGGAAACACAGTAGAGTAGAAGAGTGCTCTTTTCTCAAAAGCAGAGTGTGTTTCTTGTAAGGCGAGCTTGCGTTTGTTTCCCAGTCCTAAATGGAGTTGAATCTCATGCAGTTTCTGGTCCTATGAGCAAGAGATGTTTTGTGGTATGAAGAGTCACAATTGTGCTCCCATTGCCATACACAGTGCAAATAGCACTCGCATCTGTTCCCAGCAAGTACAGTGTATTGGACTGAAGAGGATCTACTGTTCTTGTCAGTTTCCTAAGGAGAATTGAACTAGATATGGCCGTGTGTGTAGGAAGCACAGTTCTTTTGTTCTGAGCAAGCTCACTGTTCTGGCGCTAAAGGAAACACAGTAGAGTAGAAGAGTGCTCCTTCCTCAAAAGCAGAGTGTGTTACTTGTAAGGCGAGCTAGCATTTGTTTCCCAGTCCTAAATGGAGTTGAATCACATGCAGTTTTTGGTCCTACGTGCAAGAGGTGCTTTCTGGTAAGGAAAGTCACTATTGCGCTCCCATTGCCATACACAGTGCAAATAGCACTGGCATCTGTTGCCAGCAAGTACAGTGTATTGGACTGAAGAGGAGCTACTTCTCTTGTCAGTTTCCTCAGCAGAGATGAACTAGATATGGCCCGAGTGTAGGAAGCACAGTTCATTTGTTCTGAGCAAGTTCTCTGTTTGGACCCCATAGGAAACACAGTAGAGTAGAAGAGTGCTCTTTTGTCAAAAGCAGAGTGTGTTTCTTGTAAGGCGAGCTAGCGTTTGTTTCCCAGTCCTAAATGGAGTTGAAATACACATGCAGTTTCTGGTTCTACGAGCGAGAGTTGTTTTCTGGTAATCAGAGTCCATTTTGTGCTCCCTTTGCCATACACAGTGCAATTAGCACTCGCGTCTGTTCCCAGCAAGTACAGTGTATTGGACTGAAGAGGAGCTACTGTTCTTGTCAGTTTCCTAAGCAGAATTGAACTAGATATGGCCCGTGTGTGTAGGAAGCACAGTTCTTTTGTTCTGAGCAAGCTCACTGTTCTGGCCCTATAGGAAACACAGTAGAGTAAGGAGTGCTCTTTTCTCAAAAGCAGAGTGTGTTTCTTGTAAGTCTAGCTAGCGTTTGTTTCCCAGTCCTAAATGGAGGTGAATCAAATGCAGTTTTTGGTCCTAGGAGGAAGAGTTGTTTTCTGGTAAGAAGAGTCACTATTGCGCTCCCATTGCCATACACAGTAAAAATAGCACTCGCGTCTGTTCCCAGCAAGTACAGTGTATTGGACTGAAGAGGAGCTACTGTTCTTGTCAGTTTCCTAAGCAGAGTTGAACTAGATATGGCACGTATGTGTAGGAAGCACAGTTCTTTTGTTCTGAACAAGCTCACTGTTCTGGCCCTATAGGAAACACAGTAGAGTAGAAGAGTGCTCTTTTCTCAAAAGCAGAAAGTGTTTCTTGTAAGGCGAGCTAGTGTTTGTTTCCCAGTCCTAAATGGAGTTGAATCACATGCAGTTTCTGGCCCTACGAGCAAGAGTTGTTTTCTGGTAAGAAGAGTCACAATTGCGCTCCCATTGCCATACACAGCGCAAATCGCACTGGCGTTTGTTCCCAGCATGTACAGTGTATTGGACTGAAGAGGATCTACTGTTCTTGTCAGTTTCCTAAGCAGAATTGAACTAGATATGGCTCGTGTGTGTAGGAAGCACAGTTCTTTTGTTCTGAGGAAGCTCACCGTTCTGGCGCTATAGGAAACACAGTAGAGTAGAAGAGTGCAGTTTTCTCAAAAGCAGAGTGTGTTTCTTGTAAGGCGAGCTAGCATTTGTTTCCAAGTCCTAAATGGAGTTGAATCACATGCAGTTTCTGGTCCTACACGCAAGAGTTGTTTTCTGGTAAGGAAAGTCACTATTGTGCTCCCATTGCCATACACAGTGCAAATAGCACTCGCATCTGTTCCCAGCAAGTACAGTGTATTGGACTGAAGAGGAGCTACTGTTCATGTCATTTTCCTAAGCAGAGTTGAATTAGATATGGCGTGAGTGTGAAGGAAGCACAGTTCTTTTGTTGTCAGCAAGCTCACTGTTCGGACCCCATAGAAAACACAGTAGAGAAGAAGAGTGCTCTTTACTCAAAAAGAAGACTGTGTTTCTTGTAAGGCGAGCTAGTGTTTGTTTCCCAGTCCTAAATGAAGTTGAATCACATGTAGTTTTTGGTCCTATGAGCAAGAGTTGTTTTTTGGTAAGGAAAGTCACTATTGCGCTCCATTTCCATACACAGTGCAAATAGCACTCGCGTCTGTTCGAAGCAAGTACAGTGTATTGGACTGAAGAGGAGCTACTGTTTTCGTCAGTCCAAAGCAGAGTTGAACTAGATATGGCCCGTGTGTGCAGGAAGCACAGTTCTTTTGTACTGAGAAAGCTCACTGTTCAGGCCCTATAGGAAACACAGTAGAGTAGAAGAGTGCTCTTTTCTAAAAAACAGAGTGTGTTTCATGTCAGGCGAGCTAGTGTTTGTTTCCCAGTCTTAAATGGAGCTGAATCACATGCAGTTTCTGGTCCTAGGAGCAAGAGTTGTTTTCTGGTAAGAAGAGTCACTATTATGCTGCCATTGTCATACACAGTGCAAATAGCACTGGCGTCTGTTCCCAGCATGTACAGTGTATTGGACTGAAGAGCAGCTACTGTTCTTGTCAGGTTCCTAAGCAGAGTTGAACTAGATATGACCCGTGTGTGTAGGAAGCACAGTTCTTTTGTTCTCAGCAAGCTCACTGTTCTTGCCCTATAGGAAAAACAGTAGAGTAGAAGAGTGTTCTTTCCTCAAAAGCAGAGTGTGTTTCTAGAAAGGCGAGCTAGTGTATGTTTCCCAGTCCTAAATGGAGTTGAATCACATGCAGTTTCTGGTCCTAAGAGCAAGAGTTGTTTTCTGGTAAGAAGAGTCACTGTTGTGCTCCCATTGCTGTTCTCAGTGCAAATAGCACTTTCGTCTGTTCCCAGCATGTACAGTGTATTGGACTGAAGAGGAGCTACTCTTCTTGTCAGTTTCCAAAGCAGAGTTGAACTAGATATGGCCCGTGTGTGTAGTAAGCAGAGTTCTTTTGTTCTGAGCAAGCTCACTGTTCTGGCCATATAGGAAACACAGTAGAGTAGAAGAGTGCTCTTTTCTCAAAAGCAGAGTGTGTTTCTTGTAAGGCAAGCTAGCGTTTGTTTCCCAGTCATAAATGGAGTTGAATCACATGCAGTTTCTTGTCCTACGAGCAAGAGTTGTTTTCTGGTAAGAAGAGTCACTAATGCGCTCCCATTGCCATACACAGTGCAAATAGCACTCGCATCTGCTCCCAGCAATAACAGTGTATTGGACTGAAGAGGATCTACTGTTCTTGTCAGTTTCCTATGCAGAATTGAACTAGATATGGCCCGTGTCTAGGAAGCAGAGTTCTTTTGTTCTGAGCAAGCTCACTGTTCTGGCCCTACAGGAAACACAGTAGAGTAGAAGAGTGCTCTTTTCTCAAAAGCAGAGTGTGTTTCTTGTAAGCCGAGCTAACGTTTGTTTCCCAGTCCTAAATCGAGTTGAATCACATGCAGTTTCTGGTCCTAGGAGCAAGAGTTGTTTTTGGTAAGAAGAGTCACTATTGCGCTCCCTTTGTCATTCACAGTGCAAATAGCACTGGCGTCTGTTCCCAGCAAGTACAGTGTATTGGACTGAAGAGGATCTACTGTTCTTGTCATTTTCCTAAGCAGAGTTGAACTAGATATGGCCCGTGTGTGTAGGAAGCACGTTTTTTTGTTCTGAGCAAGCTCACTGTTCGGACCCTATAGGAAACACAGTAGAGTAGAAGTGTGACCTTTTCTCAAAGCAGAGCGTGTTTCTTGTAAGGCAAGCTAGCGTTTGTTTCCCAGTCCTAAGTGGAGTTGAATAACATGCAGTTTCTGGTCCTATGAGTAAGAGTTGTTTTCTGTAAAGAAGAGTCACTATTGTGCTCCCATTGCTGTACACAGTGCAAATAGCACTCGTGTCTGTTCCCAGCAAGTACAGTGTATTGGACTGAAGAGGATCTACTGTTCTCGTCAGTTTCCTAAGCAGAGTTGAACTAGATATGGCCGTGTGTGTAGGAAGCACAGTTCTTTTGTTCTGAGCAAGCTCACTGTTCTGGTCCTATAGGAAACACAGTAGAGTAGAAGAGTGCTCTTTTCTCAAAAGCAGAGTGTGTTTCTTGTAAGGCGAGCTTGCGTTTGTTTCCCAGTCCTAAATGGAGTTGAATCACATGCAGTTTCTGGTTTTATGAGCAAGAGTTGTTTTTTGGTATGAAGAGTCACAATTGCGCTCCCATTGTCATTCACAATGCAAATAGCATTCGCGTCTGTTCCCAGCAAGTACAGTGTATTGGACTGAAGAGGATCTACTGTTCTTGTCAGTTTCCTAAGGAGAATTGAACTAGATATGGCCGTGTGTGTAGGAAGCACAGTTCTTTTGTTCTGAGCAAGCTCACTGTTCTGGCCCAATAGGAAACACAGTAGAGTAGATGAGTGCTCCTTCCTCAAAAGCAGAGTGTGTTTCTTTTAAGTCTAGCTAGCGTTTGTTTCCCAGTCCTAAATGAAGTTGAAATACACATATAGATTCTGGTCCTACGAGCAAGAGTTGTTTTCTGGTAAGAAGAGTCCATTTTTCGCTCCCTTTGCCATACACAGTACAAATAGCACTCGCGTCTGTTCCCAGCAAGTACAGTGTATTGGACTGAAGAGAGGCTACTGTTCTTTTCAGTTTCTTAAGCAGAATTGAACTAGATATGGCCCGTGTGTGTAGGAAGCACAGTTCTTTTGTCCTGAGCAAGCTCACTGTTCTGGCCCTATAGGAAACACAGTAGAGTAGAGGAGTGCTCTTTTCTCAAAAGCAGAGTGTGTTTCTTGTAAGTCTAGCTAGCGTTTGTTTCCTAGTTCTAAATGGAGGTGAATCAAATGCAGTTTTTGGTCCTACGAGCAAGAGTTGTTTTCTGGTAAGAAGAGTCACTATTGTGCTCCCATTGCCAGACACAGTGCAAATCGCACTGGAGTTTGTTCCCAGCATGTACAGTGTATTGGACTGAAGAGGATCTACTGTTCTTGTCAGTTTACTAAGCAGAATTGAACGAAATATGGCCGTGTGTAGGAAGCACAGTTCTTTTGTTCTGAGCAAGCTCACTGTTCTGGCCCTATAGGAAACACAGTAGAGTAGAAGAGTGCTGTTTTCTCAAAAGCAGAGTGTGTTTCTTGTAAGGCGAGCTAGCATTTGTTTCCAAGTCCTAAATGGAGTTGAATCACATGCAGTTTCTGGTCCTACACGCAAGAGTTGTTTTCTGGTAAGGAAAGTCACTAATGTGCTCCCATTGCCATACACAGTGCAAATAGCACTCGCATCTGTTCCCAGCAAGTACAGTGTATTGGACTGAAGAGGAGCTACTGTTCATGTCATTTTCCTAAGCAGAGTTGAATTAGATATGGCGTGAGTGTGTAGGAAGCACAGTTCTTTTGTTCTCAGCAAGCTCACTGTTCGGACCCCATAGAAATCACAGTAGAGTAGAAGAGTGCTCTTTACTCAAAAAGAAGGCTGTGTTTCTTGTAAGGCGAGCTAGTGTTTGTTTCCCAGTCCTAAATGGAGTTGAATCACATGCAGTTTTTGGTCCTAAGAGCAAGAGTTGTTTTTTGGTAAGGAAAGTCACTATTGCGCTCCATTTCCATACACAGTGCAAATAGCACTCACGTCTGTTCGAAGCAAGTACAGTGTATTGGACTGAAGAGGAGCTACTGTTCTCGTCAGTTTCCAAAGTAGAGTTGAACTAGATATGGCCCATGTGTGTAGGAAGCACAGTTCTTTTGTTCTGAGAAAGCTCACTGTTCTGGCCCTATAGGAAACATAGTAGAGTAGAAGAGTGCTCTTTTCTAAAAAACAGAGTGTGTTTCATGTCAGGCAAGCTAGCGTTTGTTTTCCAGTCCTAAATGGAGCTGAATCACATCCAGTTTCTGGTCCTACCAGCAAGAGTTGTTTTCTGGTAAGAAGAGTCACTATTATGCTCCCATTGTCACACAGGGCAAATAGCACTGGCATCTGTTCCCAGCATGTACAGTGTATTGGACTGAAGAGGAGCTACTGTTCTTGTCAGGTTCCTAAGCAGAGTTGAACTAGATATGGCACGTGTGTGTAGGAAGCACAGTTCTTTTGTTCTCAGCAAGCTCACTGTTCTTGCCCTATAGGAAACACAGTAGAGTAGAAGAGTGCTCTTTCCTCAAAAGCAGAGTGTGTTTCTAGAAAGGCGAGCTAGTGTTTGTTTCCTAGTCCTAAATGGAGTTTAATCACATGCAGTTTCTGGTCCTAAGAGCAAGAGTTGTTTTCTGGTAAGAAGAGTCACTGTTGTGCTCCCATTGCTGTTCACAGTGCAAATAGCACTCGCGTCTGTTCCCAGCAAGTACAGTGTATTGGACTGAAGAGGAGCTACTCTTCTTGTCAGTTTCCTAGGCAGAGTTGAACTAGATGTGGCCCGTGTCTAGGAAGCACAGTTCTTTTGTTCTGAGCAAGCTCATTGTTCTGGCCCTACAGGAAACACAGAAGAGTAGAAGAGTGCTCTTTTCTCAAAAGCAGAGTGTGTTTCTTGTAAGGCGAGCTAGCGTTTGTTTCCCAGTCCTAAATCGAGTTGAATCACATGCAGTTTCTGGTCCTACGAGCAAGAGTTGTTTTTGGTAAGAAGAGTCACTGTTGTGCTCCCTTTGTCATTCACAGTGCAAATAGCACTGGCGTTGTTCCCAGCAAGTACAGTGTATTGGACTGAAGAGGATCTACTGTTCTTGTCAGTTTCCTAAGCAGAGTTGAACTAGATATGGCCCGTGTGTGTAGTAAGCACGGTTCTTTTTTTCTGAGCAAGCTCACTGTTCGGACCCTATAGGAAACACAGTAGAGTAGAAGTGTGACCTTTTCTCAAAGAAGAGCATGTTTCTTGTAAGGCGAGCTAGCATTTGTTTCCCAGTCCTAAGTGGAGTTGAATAACATGCAGTTTCTGGTCCTATGAGCAAGAGTTGTTTTCTGGCAAGAAGAGTCACTATTGTGCTCCCATTGCTGTACACAGTGCAAATAGCACTCGTGTCTGTTCCCAGCAAGTACAGTGTATTGGACTGAAGAGGATCTACTGTTCTCGTCAGTTTCCTAAGCAGAGTTGAACTAGATATGTCCCGTGTGTGTAGGAAGCACAGTTCTTTTGTTCTGAGCAAGCTCACTGTTCTGGTCCTATAGGAAACACAGTAGAGTAGAAGAGTGCCCTTTTCTCAAAAGCAGAGTGTGTTTCTTGTGAGGCGAGCTTGCGTTTGTTTCCCAGTCCTAAATGGAGTTGAATCACATGCAGTTTCTGGTCCTATGAGCAAGAGTTGTTTTGTGGTATGAAGAGTCACAAGTGCGCTCCCATTGTCATACACAGGGCAAATAGCATTCGCGTCTGTTCCCAGCAAGTACAGTGTATTGGAGTGAAGAGGATCTACTGTTCTTGTCAGTTTCCTAAGGAGAATTGAACTAGATATGGCCGTGTGTGTAGGAAGCACAGTTCTTTTGTTCTGAGCAAGCTCACTGTTCTGGCGCTAAAGGAAACACAGTAGAGTAGAAGAGTGCTCCTTCCTCAAAAGCAGAGTGTGTTACTTGTAAGGCGAGCTAGCATTTGTTTCCCAGTCCTAAATGGAGTTGAATCACATGCAGTTTTTGGTCCTACGAGCAAGAGTTGCTTTCTGGTAAGGAAAGTCACTATTGCGCTCCCATTGCCATACACAGTGCAAATAGCACTGGCATCTGTTGCCAGCAAGTACAGTGTATTGGACTGAAGAGGAGATACTTCTCTTGTCAGTTTCCTCAGCAGAGTTCAACTAGATATGACCCGGGTGTAGGAAGCACAGTTCTTTTGTTCTGAGCAAGTTCTCTGTTTGGACCCCCTAGGAAACACAGTAGAGTAGAAGAGTGCTCTTTTCTCAAAAGCAGAGTGTGTTTCTTGTAAGGCGAGCTAGCGTTTGTTTCCCAGTCCTAAATGGAGTTGAAATACACATGCAGTTTCTGGTCCTACGAGCGAGAGTTGTATTCTGGTGGAAGAGTCCATTTTGCGCTCCCTTTGCCATACACAGTGCAAATAGCACTCGCATCTGTTCCCAGCAAGTACAGTGTATTGGACTGAAGAGAGGCTACTGTTCTTGTCAGTTTCGTAAGCAGAATTGAACTAGATATGGCCCGTGTGTGTAGGAAGCACAGTTCTTTTGTTCTGAGCAAGCTCACTGTTCTGGCCCTATAGGAAACACAGTAGAGTTGAGGAGTGCTCTTTTCTCAAAAGCAGAGTGTGTTTCTTGTAAGGCTAGCTAGCGTTTGTTTCCCAGTCCTAAATGGAGGTGAATCAAATGCAGTTTTTGGTCCTACGAGCAAGAGTTGTTTTCTGGTAAGAAGAGTCACTATTGCGCTCCCATTGCCATTCAAAGTAAAAATAGCACTTGCGTCTGTTCCCAACAAGTACAGTGTATTGGACTGAAGAGGAGATACTGTTCTTGTCAGTTTCCTAAGGAGAGTTGAACTAGATATGGCCCGTGTGTGAAGGAAGAACAGTTCTTTTGTTCTGAGCAAGCTCACTGTTTGGACCCCATAGGAAACACAGTAGAGTAGATGTGTGCCCAATTCTCAAAAGCAGAGCATGTTTCTTGTAAGGCGAGCTAGCGTTTGTTTCCCAGTCCTAACTGGAGTTGAATCAAATGCAGTTTTTGGTCTTACGAGCAAGAGTTGTTTTCTCATAAGAAGAGTCACTTTGCACTCCCATTGCCATACACAGTGCAAATAGCACTCGCGTCTGTTCCCAGTAAGTACAGTGTATTGGACTGAATAGGAGCTACTGTTCTCATCAGTTTCCTAAGCAGAGTTGAAATAGATATGGCCCGTGTGTGTAGGAAGCACAGTTCTTTTGTTCTGAGCAAGCTCACTGTTCTTGCCCTATAGGAAACACTGTAGAGTAGAAGAGTGCTCTATTCTCAAAAGCAGAGTGTGTTTCTTGTCAGGCTAGCTAGCGTTTGTTTCCCAGTCCTAAATTGAGTTGAATCACATGCAGTTTCTGGTCCTACGAGCAAGAGTTTTTTCTGGTAAAAAGAGTCACTATTGCGCTCCCATTGTCATACACAGGGCAAATAGCACTTGTTTCTCTTCCCAGCATGTACAGTGTATTGGACTGAAAAAAATCTTTTGTTCTTGTCAGTTTCCTATGCAGAATTGAACTACATATGGCCGTGTATGTAGGAAGCCAGTTCTTTTTTTCTGAGCAAGCTCTCTTTTCTGGTCCTATAGGAAACACAGTAGAGTAGAAGAGTGCTCTTTTCTCAAAAGCAGAGTGTGTTTCTTGTAAGGCTAGCTAGCGTTTGCTTCCCAGTCCTAAATGGAGTTGAATCCCATTCAGTTTCTGGTCCTACGAGCAAGAGTTGTTTTCTGGTAAGAAGAGTCACTATTGGGCTTCCATTGTCATACACAGGGCAAATAGCACTGGCGTCTGTTCCCAGAAAGTACAGTGTATTGGACTGAAGAGGATCTACTGTTCTTGACAGTTTACTAAGCAGAATTGAACGAAATATGGCCGTGTGTAGGAAGCACAGTTCTTTTGTTCTGAGGAAGCTCACTGTTCTGGTGCTATAGGAAACACAGTAGAGTAGAAGAGTGCAGTTTTCTCAAAAGCAGAGTGTGTTTCTTGTAAGGCGAGCTAGCATTTGTTTCCAAGTCCTAAATGGAGTTGAATCACATGCAGTTTCTGGTCCTAGACGCAAGAGTTGTTTTCTGGTAAGGAAAGTCACTATTGTGCTCCCATTGCCATACACAGTGCAAATAGCACTCGCATCTGTTCCCAGCAAGTACAGTGTATTGGACTGAAGAGGAGCTACTGTTCATGTCATTTTCCTAAGCAGAGTTGAATTAGATATGGCGTGAGTGTGAAGGAAGCACAGTTCTTTTGTTTTCAGCAAGCTCACTGTTCGGACCACATAGAAAACACAGTAGAGTAGAAGAGTGCTCTTTACTCAAAAAGAAGACTGTGTTTTTTGAAAGGCGAGCTAGTGTTTGTTTCCCAGTCCTAAATGAAGTTGAATCACATGTAGTTTTTGGTCCTATGAGCAAGAGTTGTTTTTTGGTAAGGAAAGTCACTATTGCGTTCCATTTCCATACACAGTGCAAATAGCACTCGCGTCTGTTCGAAGCAAGTACAGTGTATTGGACTGAAGAGGAGCTACTGTTTTCGTCAGTCCAAAGCAGAGTTGAACTAGATATGGCCCGTGTGTGCAGGAAGCACAGTTCTTTTGTTCTGAGAAAGCTCACTGTTCTGGCCCTATAGGAAACACAGTAGAGTAGAAGAGTGCTCTTTTCTAAAAAACAGAGTGTGTTTCATGTCAGGCGAGCTAGTGTTTGTTTCCCAGTCCTAAATGGAGCTGAATCACATGCAGTTTCTGGTCCTAGGAGCAAGAGTTGTTTTCTGGTAAGAAGAGTCACTATTATGCTGCCATTGTCATACACAGGGCAAATAGCACTGGCGTCTGTTCCCAGCATGTACAGTGTATTGGACTGAAGAGCAGCTACTGTTCTTGTCAGGTTCCTAAGAAGAGTTGAACTAGATATGACCCGTGTGTGTAGGAAGCACAGTTCTTTTGTTCTCACCAAGCTCACTGTTCTTGCCCTATAGGAAACACAGTAGAGTAGAAGAGTGTTCTTTCCTCAAAAGCAGAGTGTGTTTCTAGAAAGGCGAGCGAGTGTATGTTTCCCAGTTCTAAATGGAGTTGAATCACATGCAGTTTCTGGTCCTAAGAGCAAGAGTTGTTTTCTGGTAAGAAGAGTCACTGTTGTGCTCCCATTGCTGTTCTCAGTGCAAATAGCACTGTCGTCTGTTCCCAGCATGTACAGTGTATTGGACTGAAGAGGAGCTACTCTTCTTGTCAGTTTCCAAAGCAGAGTTGAACTAGATATGGCCCGTGTGTGTAGGAAGCAGAGTTCTTTTGTTCTGAGCAAGCTCACTGTTCTGGCCCTATAGGAAACACAGTAGAGTAGAAGAGTGCTCTTTTCTCAAAAGCAGAGTGTGTTTCTTGTAAGGCAAGCTAGCGTTTGTTTCCCAGTCATAAATGGAGTTGAATCACATGCAGTTTCTTGTCCTACCAGCAAGAGTTGTTTTCTGGTAAGAAGAGTCACTAATGCGCTCCCTTTGCCATACACAGTGCAAATAGCACTCGCGTCTGCTCCCAGCAATAACAGTGTATTGGACTGAAGAGGATCTACTGTTCTTGTCAGTTTCCTATGCAGAATTGAACTAGATATGGCCCGTGTCTAGGAAGCAGAGTTCTTTTGTTCTGAGCAAGCTCACTGTTCTGGCCCTACAGGAAACACAGTAGAGTAGAAGAGTGCTCTTTTCTCAAAAGCAGAGTGTGTTTCTTATAAGGCGAGCTAAAGTTTGTTTCCCAGTCCTAAATCGAGTTGAATCACATGCAGTTTCTGGTCCTAGGAGCAAGAGTTGTTTTTGGTAAGAAGAGTCACTATTGCGCTCCCTTTGTCATTCACAGTGCAAATAGCACTGGCGTCTGTTCCCAGCAAGTACAGTGTATTGGACTGAAGAGGATCTACTGTTCTTGTCATTTTCCTAAGCAGAGTTGAACTAGATATGGCCCGTGTGTGTAGGAAGCATGGTTTTTTGTTCTGAGCAAGCTCACTGTTCAGACACTATAGGAAACACAGTAGCGTAGAAGTGTGACCTTTTCTCAAAGCAGAGCATGTTTCTTGTAAGGCAAGCTAGCGTTTGTTTCCCAGTCCTAAGTGGAGTTGAATAACATGCAGTTTCTGGTCCTATGAGTAAGAGTTGTTTTCTGTAAAGAAGAGTCACTATTGTGCTCCCATTGCTGTACACAGTACAAATAGCACTCGCGTCTGTTCCCAGCAAGTACAGTGTATTGGACTGAAGAGGATCTACTGTTCTCGTCAGTTTCCTAAGCAGAGTTGAACTAGATATGGCCGTGTGTGTAGGAAGCACAGTTCTTTTGTTCTGAGCAAGCTCACTGTTCTGGTCCTATAGGAAACACAGTAGAGTAGAAGAGTGCTCTTTTCTCAAAAGCAGAGTGTGTTTCTTGTAAGGCGAGCTTGCGTTTGTTTCCCAGTCCTAAATGGAGTTGAATCACATGCAGTTTCTGGTTTTATGAGCAAGAGTTGTTTTTTGGTATGAAGAGTCACAATTGCGCTCCCATTGTCATTCACAATGCAAATAGCATTCGCGTCTGTTCCCAGCAAGTACAGTGTATTGGACTGAAGAGGATCTACTGTTCTTGTCAGTTTCCTAAGGAGAATTGAACTAGATATGGCCGTGTGTGTAGGAAGCACAGTTCTTTTGTTCTGAGCAAGCTCACTGTTCTGGCCCTATAGGAAACACAGTAGAGTAGAAGAGTGCTCCTTCCTCAAAAGCAGAGTGTGTTTCTTTTAAGTCTAGCTAGCGTTTGTTTCCCAGTCCTAAATGGAGTTGAAATACACATATAGGTTCTGGTCCTACGAGCAAGAGTTGTTTTCTGGTAAGAAGAGTCCATTTTTCGCTCTCTTTGCCATACACAGTACAAATAGCACTCGCGTCTGTTCCCAGCAAGTACAGTGTATTGGACTGAAGAGAGGCTACTGTTCTTTTCAGTTTCTTAAGCAGAATTGAACTAGATATGGCCCGTGTGTGTAGGAAGCACAGTTCTTTTGTCCTGAGCAAGCTCACTGTTCTGGCCCTATAGGAAACACAGTAGAGTAGAGGAGTGCTCTTTTCTCAAAAGCAGAGTGTGTTTCTTGTAAGTCTAGCTAGCGTTTGTTTCCCAGTCCTAAATGGAGGTGAATCAAATGCAGTTTTTGGTCCTACGAGCAAGAGTTGTTTTCTGGTAAGAAGAGTCACTATTGCGCTCCCATTGCCATACACAGTAAAAATAGCACTCGCGTCTGTTCCCAGCAAGTACAGTGTATTTGACTGAAGAGGAGCTACTGTTCTTGTCAGTTTCCTAAGCAGAGTTGAACTAGATATGGCACGTGTGTGTAGGAAGCACAGTTCTTTTGTTCTGAGCAAGCTCACTGTTCTGGCCCTATAGGAAACACAGTAGAGTAGAAGAGTGCTCTTTTCTCAAAAGCAGAAAGTGTTTCTTGTAAGGCGAGCTAGTGTTTGTTTCCCAGTTCTAAATGGAGTTGAATCACATGCAGTTTCTGGTCCTACGAGCAAGAGTTGTTTTCTGGTAAGAAGAGTCACTATTGCGCTCCCATTGCCAGACACAGTGCAAATCGCACTGGAGTTTGTTCCCAGCATGTACAGTGTATTGGACTGAAGAGGATCTACTGTTCTTGTCAGTTTACTAAGCAGAATTGAACTAAATATGGCCGTGTGTAGGAAGCACAGTTCTTTTGTTCTGAGCAAGCTCACTGTTCTGGCCCTATAGGAAACACAGTAGAGTAGAAGAGTGCTGTTTTCTCAAAAGCAGAGTGTGTTTCCTGTAAGGCGAGCTAGCATTTGTTTCCAAGTCCTAAATGGAGTTGAATCACATGCAGTTTCTGGTCCTACACGCAAGAGTTGTTTTCTGGTAAGGAAAGTCACTAATGTGCTCCCATTGCCATACACAGTGCAAATAGCACTCGCATCTGTTAACAGCAAGTACAGTGTATTGGACTGAAGAGGAGCTACTGTTCATGTCATTTTCCTAAGCAGAGTTGAATTAGATATGGCGTGAGTGTGTAGGAAGCACAGTTCTTTTGTTCTCAGCAAGCTCACTGTTCGGACCCCATAGAAATCACAGTAGAGTAGAAGAGTGCTCTTTACTCAAAAAGAAGACTGTGTTTCTTGTAAGGCGAGCTAGTGTTTGTTTCCCAGTCCTAAATGGAGTTGAATCACATGCAGTTTTTGGTCCTAAGAGCAAGAGTTGTTTTTTGGTAAGGAAAGTCACTATTGCGCTCCATTTCCATACACAGTGCAAATAGCACTCACGTCTGTTCCAAGCAAGTACAGTGTATTGGACTGAAGAGGAACTACTGTTCTCGTCAGTTTCCAAAGTAGAGTTGAACTAGATATGGCCCGTGTGTGTAGGAAGCACAGTTCTTTTGTTCTGAGAAAGCTCACTGTTCTGGCCCTATAGGAAACATAGTAGAGTAGAAGAGTGCTCTTTTCTAAAAAACAGAGTGTGTTTCATGTCAGGCAAGCTAGCGTTTGTTTTCCAGTCCTAAATGGAGCTGAATCACATGCAGTTTCTGGTCCTACCAGCAAGAGATGTTTTCTGGTAAGAAGAGTCACTATTATGCTCCCATTGTCACACAGGGCAAATAGCACTGGCGTCTGTTCCCAGCATGTACAGTGTATTGGACTGAAGAGGAGCTACTGTTCTTGTCAGGTTCCTAAGCAGAGTTGAACTAGATATGGCACGTGTGTGTAGGAAGCACAGTTCTTTTGTTCTCAGCAAGCTCACTGTTCTTGCCCTATAGGAAACACAGTAGAGTAGAAGAGTGCTCTTTCCTCAAAAGCAGAGTGTGTTTTTAGAAAGGCGAGCTAGTGTTTGTTTCCTAGTCCTAAATGGAGTTTAATCACATGCAGTTTCTGGTCCTAAGAGCAAGAGTTGTTTTCTGGTAAGAAGAGTCACTGTTGTGCTCCCATTGCTGTTCACAGTGCAAATAGCACTCGCGTCTGTTCCCAGCAAGTACAGTGTATTGGACTGAAGAGGAGCTACTCTTCTTGTCAGTTTCATAGGCAGAGTTGAACTAGATATGGCCCGTGTGTGTAGGAAGCACAGTTCTTTTGTTCTGAGCAAGCTCACTGTTCTGGCCCTATAGGAAACACAATAGAGTAGAAGAGTGCTCTTTTCTCAAAGAAGAGCGTGTTTCTTGTAAGGCGAGCTAGCATTTGTTTCCCAGTCCTAAGTGGAGTTGAATAACATGCAGTTTCTGGTCCTATGAGCAAGAGTTGTTTTCTGGCAAGAAGAGTCACTATTGTGCTCCCATTGCTGTACACAGTGCAAATAGCACTCGTGTCTGTTCCCAGCAAGTACAGTGTATTGGACTGAAGAGGATCTACTGTTCTCGTCTGTATCCTAAGCAGAGTTGAACTAGATATGTCCCGTGTGTGTAGGAAGCACAGTTCTTTTGTTCTGAGCAAGCTCACTGTTCTGGTCCTATAGGAAACACAGTAGAGTAGAAGAGTGCCCTTTTCTCAAAAGCAGAGTGTGTTTCTTGTGAGGCGAGCTAGTGTTTGTTTCCCAGTCAGAAATGGAGTTGAATCACATGCAGTTTCTGGTCCTATGAGCAAGAGTTGTTTTGTGGTATGAAGAGTCACATGTGCGCTCCCATTGTCATACACAGAGCAAATAGCATTCGGGTCTGTTCCAAGCAAGTACAGTGTATTGGAGTGAAGAGGATCTACTGTTCTTGTCAGTTTCCTAAGGAGAATTGAACTAGATATGGCTGTGTGTGTAGGAAGCACAGTTCTTTTGTTCTGAGCAAGCTCACTGTTCTGGCGCTAAAGGAAACACAGTAGAGTAGAAGAGTGCTCCTTCCTCAAAAGCAGAGTGTGTTACTTGTAAGGCGAGCTAGCATTTGTTTCCCAGTCCTAAATGGAGTTGAATCACATGCAGTTTTTGGTCCTACGAGCAAGAGTTGCTTTCTGGTAAGGAAAGTCACTATTGCGCTCCCATTGCCATACACAGTGCAAATAGCACTGGCATCTGTTGCCAGCATGTACAGTGTATTGGACTGAAGAGGAGATACTTCTCTTGTCAGTTTCCTCAGCAGAGTTCAACTAGATATGGCCTGGGTGTAGGAAGCACAGTTCTTTTGTTCTGAGCAAGTTCTCTGTTTGGACCCCCTAGGAAACACAGTAGAGTAGAAGAGTGCTCTTTTCTCAAAAGCAGAGTGTGTTTCTTCTAAGGCGAGCTAGCGTTTGTTTCCCAGTCCTAAATGGAGTTGAAATACACATGCAGTTTCTGGTCCTACGAGCGAGAGTTGTATTCTGGTGGAAGAGTCCATTTTGCGCTCCCTTTGCCATACACAGTGCAAATAGCACTCGCATCTGTTCCCAGCAAGTACAGTGTATTGGACTGAAGAGAGGCTACTGTTCTTGTCAGTTTCGTAAGCAGAATTGAACTAGATATGGCCCGTGTGTGTAGGAAGCACAGTTCTTTTGTTCTGAGCAAGCTCACTGTTCTGGCCCTATAGGAAACACAGTAGAGTTGAGGAGTGCTCTTTTCTCAAAAGCAGAGTGTGTTTCTTGTAAGGCTAGCTAGCGTTTGTTTCCCAGTCCTAAATGGAGGTGAATCAAATGCAGTTTTTGGTCCTACGAGCAAGAGTTGTTTTCTGGTAAGAAGAGTCACTATTGCGCTCCCATTGACATTCAAAGTAAAAATAGCACTTGCGTCTGTTCCCAACAAGTACAGTATATTGGACTGAAGAGGAGATACTGTTCTTGTCAGTTTCCTAAGGAGAGTTGAACTAGATATGGCCCGTGTGTGAAGGAAGAACAGTTCTTTTGTTCTGAGCAAGCTCACTGTTTGGACCGCATAGGAAACACAGTAGAGTAGATGTGTGCCCTATTCTCAAAAGCAGAGCGTGTTTCTTGTAAGGCGAGCTAGCGTTTGTTTCCCAGTCCTAACTGGAGTTGAATCAAATGCAGTTTTTGGTCCTACGAGCAAGAGTTGTTTTCTCGTAAGAAGAGTCACTTTGCGCTCTCATTGCCATACACAGTGCAAATAGCACTCGCGTCTGTTCCCAGTAAGTACAGTGTATTGGACTGAATAGGAGCTACTGTTCTTATCAGTTTCCTAAGCAGAGTTGAAATAGGTATGGCCCGTGTGTGTAGAAAGCACAGTTCTTTTGTTCTGAGCAAGCTCACTGTTCTTGCCCTATAGGAAACACTGTAGAGTAGAAGAGTGCTCTATTCTCAAAAGCAGAGTGTCTTTCTTGTCAGGCTAGCTAGCGTTTGTTTCCCAGTCCTAAATTGAGTTGAATCACATGCAGTTTCTGGTCCTACGAGCAAGAGTTTTTTCTGGTAAAAAGAGTCACTATTGCGCTCCCATTGTCATACACAGGGCAAATAGCACTGGTTTTTCTTCCCAGCCTGTACAGTGTATTGGACTGAAAAAATCTTTTGTTCTTGTCAGTTTCCTATGCAGAATTGAACTACATATGGCCGTGTATGTAGGAAGCCAGTTCTTTCGTTCTGAGCAAGCTCTCTTTTCTGGTCCTATAGGAAACACAGTAGAGTAGAAGAGTGCTCTTTTCTCAAAAGCAGAGTGTGTTTCTTATAAGGCGATCTAGCGTTTGTTTCCTAGTCCTAAATGGAGTTGAATCACATGCAGTTTTTGGTCCTACCAGCAAGAGTTGTTTTCTGGTAAGGAAAGTCACTATTGCCCTCCCTTTGCCATACACAGTGCAAATAGCACTCGCGTCTACTTCCAGCAAGTACAGTGTATTGGACTGAAGAGTAGCTACTGTTCTTGTCAGTTTTGTAATCAGAGTTGAACTAGATGTGGCCCTTGTGTGTAGGAAGCACTGTTCTTTTGTTCTGTGCAAGCTCACTGCTCGGACCCCATAGGAAACACAGTAGAGTAGAAGAGTGCTCTTTTCTCAAAAGCAGAGTGTGTTTCTTGTAAGGCGAGCTAGCGTTTGTTTCCCTGTCCTAAATGGAGTTGAATCACATGCAGTTTCTGGTCCTACGAGCAAGAGTTGTTTTCTGGTAAGAAGAGTCACTATTGCGCTTCCATTGCCATACACAGTGCAAACAGCACTGGCGTCTGTTCCCTGCATGTACAGAGTATTGGACTTAAGAGGACCTACTGTTCTTGTCAATTTCCTAACAGAGTTGAACTAGATATGGCTCCTGTGTGTAGGAAGCACAGTTCTTTTGTTCTGAGCAAGTTCACTGTTCTGGCCCTATAGGAAACACAGTAGAGTAGAAGAGTGCTCTTTTCTCAAAAGCATAGTGTGTTTCTTGTAAGGCGAGTTAGCGTTTCTTTCCCAGTCCTAAATGGAGTTGTGTCACATGCAGTTTCTGGTCCTATGAACAAGACTTGTTTTCTGGTAAGAAGAATCACTATTGCGCTCCTATTGTCATACACAGGACAAATAGCGCTGGTGTCTGTTCCCAGCATGTGCAGTGTATTTGACTGAAGAGGGTATACTGTTCTCGTCAGTTTCCTAAGCAGAATTGAACTAGATATGGCCCGTGTGTGTAGGAAGCACAGTCCTTTTGTTCTGAGCAAGCACACTGTTCTGGCCATAGAGGAAACACTGTAGAGTAGAAGAGTGCTCTTTTCTCAAAAGCAGAGTGTGTTTCTTGTGAGCAGAGCTAGCGTTTGTTTCCCAGTCCTACATGGAGTTGAGTCACATGCAGTTTTTGGTCCTAAGAGCAAGAGTTGTTTTCTGGTAAGAAGAGTCACTATTGTGCTCCCATTGTCATACACAGTACAAATAGCACTCGTGTCTGTTCCCAGCAAGTACAGTGTATTGGAGTGAAGAGGAGCTACTGTTCTTGTCAGTTTCCTAAGCAAAGTTGAATTAGATATGGTCCATGTGTGTAGGAAGCACAGTTCTTTTGTTCTGAGCAAGCTCACTGTTCGGACCCCTTAGGAAACACAGTAGAGTAGAAGAGTGCTCTTTTCTCAAAAGCAGAGTGTGTTTCTTGTAAGGTGAGCTAGCGTTTGTTTCCCAGTCCTAAATGGAGTTGAATCCCATGCAGTTTCTGGTCCTACGAGCAAGAGCTGTTTTCTGGTAAGAAGAGTCACTATTGCGCTCCCATTGCCATACACACTGCAAATAGCACTGGCGTGTGTTCCCAGCAAGTACAGTGTATTGGCCTGAAGAGGAGCTACTGTTCTTGTCAGTTTCCTAAGCAGAGTTGAACTAGATATGTCCCCTGTGTGTAGGAAGCACAGTTCTTTTGTTCTGAGCAAGTTCTCTGTTTGGACCACATAGGAAACACAGTAGAGTAGAAGAGTGCTCATTTGTCAAAAGCAAAGTGTGTTTCTTGTAAGGCGAGCTAGCGTTTGTTTCCCAGTCCTAAATGGAGTTGAAATACACATGAAGTTTCTGGTCCTACGAGCGAGACTTGTTTTCTGGTAAGAAGAGTCCATTTTGCGCTCCCTTTGCCATACACAGTGCAAATAGCACTCGCGTCTGTTCCCAGCAAGTACAGTGTATTGGACTGAAGAGAGGCTACTGTTCTTGTCAGTTTCATAAGCAGAATTGAACTAGATATGGCCCGTGTGTGTAGAAAGCACAGTTCTTTTGTTCTGAGCAAGCACACTGTTCTGGGCCTATAGGAAACACAGTAGAGTAGAGGAGTGCTCTTTTCTCATAAGCAGAGTGTGTTTCTTGTAAGGCTAGCTAGCGTTTGTTTCCCAGTCCTAAATGGAGGTGAATCAAATGCAGTTTTTGGTCCTACGAGCAAGAGTTGTTCTCTGGTAAGAAGAGTCACTATTGCGTTCCCATTGCCATTCACAGTAAAAATAGCACTCACGTCTGTTCCCAACAAGTACAGTGTATTGGACTGAAGAGGAGATAGTTTTCTTGTCAGTTTTCTAAGGAGAGTTGAACTAGATATGGCCCGTGTGTGTAGGAAGCACAGTTCTTTTGTTCTGAGCAAGCTCACTGTTCGAACCCCAGAGGAAACACAGTAGAGTAGAAGAGTGCTCTTTTCTCAAAAGCAGAGTGTGTTTCTTATAAGGCAAGCTAGCGTTTGTTTCCCAGTCCTAAATGGAGTTGAAATACACATGCAGTTTCTGGTCCTACGAGCAAGAGTTGTTTTCTGGTAAAAAAAAGTCACTATTTCGCTCCCTTTGCCATACACAGTGCAAATAGCCCTCGTGTCTGTTCCCAGCAAGTACAGTGTATTGGACTGAAGAGGATCTACTGTTCTTGTTAGTTTCCTAAGTAGAGTTGATCTAGATATGGCACGTGTGTGTAGGAAGCACAGTTCTTTTGTTCTCAGCAAGCTCACTGTTCGGACTCTATAGAAAACACAGTAGAGTAGAAGAGTGCTCTTTTATCAAAAGCATCGTGTGTTTCTTGTATGTCAAGCTAGCGTTTGTTTCCCAGTCCTAAATGGCGTTGAATCACATGCAGTTTCTGGTCCTAGGAGAAAGAGTTGTTTTCTGGTAAAAAGAGTTACTATTGCGCTCCCATTGTCATACACAGGGCAAATAGCACTGGCGTCTGTTACCAGCATGTACAGTGTATTGGACTGAAGAGGATCTACTGTTCTTGTCAGGTTCCTAAGCAGAGTTGAACTAGATATGGCCCGTGTGTGTAGGAAGCACATTTCTTTTGTTCTCAGCAAGCTCTCTCTTCGGACCCCATAGGAAACACAGTAGAGTAGATTTGTGCCCTATTCTCAAAAGCAGAGCATGTTTCTTGTAAGGCGAGCTAGTGTTTGTTTCCCAGTCTTAAGTGGATTGAATCAAATGCAGTTTCTGGTCCTAAGAGCAAGAGTTGTTTCCTGGTAAGAAGATTCACTATTGTGCACTTATTGCAGTACACAGTGCAAATAGCACACGCGTCTGTTCCGAGCAAGTACAGTGTATTGGAATGAAGAGGAGCTACTGTTCTCGTCAGTTTCCTAAGCAGAGTTGAACTAGATATGGACCGTGTGTGTAGGAAGCACATTTCTTTTGTTCTGAGCAAGCTCACTGTTCAAGCCCTATAGGAAACACAGTAAATTAGAAGAGTGCTCTTTTCTCAAAAGCAGAGTGTGTTTCTTGTAAGGCGAGCTAGCGTTTGTTTCCCAGTCCTAAATGGAGTTGAATCAAATGCAGTTTTTGGTCCTACGAGCAAGAGTTGTTTTCTGGTAAGAAGAGTCACTGTTGCGCTCCCATTGCCATACACAGTACAAATAGCACTCGTGTCTTTTCCGAGCAAGTACAGTGTATTGGACTGAAGAGGAGCTACTGTTCTTGTCAGTTTCCTAAGCAGAGTTGAACTAGATATGGCCCGTGTGTGTAGGAAGCACAGTTCTTTTGTTCTGAGCAAGCTCACAGTTCGAACCCCATAGGAAACACAGTAGAGTAAAAGAGTGCTCTTTTCTCAAAAGCAGAGTGTGTTTCTTGTAAGGTGAGCAGGTGTTTTTTTTCCCAGTCCTAAATGGAGTTGAATCACATGCAGTTTAAGGTCCTAGGAACAAGAGCTGTTTTCTGGTAAGGAAAGTCACTATTGCACTCCCATTGAAATATACAGTGCAAATAGCACTCACGTCTGTTCCGAGCAAGTACAGTGTATTGAAATGAAGAGGAGATACTGTTCTTGTCAGTTTCCTAAGCAGAGTTGAACTAGATATGACCCGTGTGTGTAGGAAGCACAGTTTTTTTGTTCTGAGCAAGCACACTGTTTGGACCCCATAGGAAATACAGTAGAGTAGATGTGTGCCCTATTTTCAAAAGCAGAGTGTGTTTCTTGTAAGACAAGCTAGCGTTTCTTTGCAAATCCTAAATGGAGTTGAGTCACATGCAGTTTCTGGTCCTATGAGCTAGAGTTGTTTTCTGGTAAGAAGAGTCACTATTGCGCTCCCATTGTCATACACAGGGCAAATAGCACTGGCTTCTGATCCCAGCAAGTACAGTGTATTGGACTGAAGAGGATCTACTGTTCTTGTCAGTTTCCTAAGCAGAATTGAACTAGATATGGCCCGTGTGTGTAGGAAGCAAAGTTCTTTTGTTCTGAGCAAGCTCACTGTTCTGGCCATATAGGAAAAACAGTAGAGTAGAAAAGTGCTCTTTTCTCAAAAGCAGAGTGTGTTTCTTCTAAGGCGAGCTAGCGTTTGTTTCCCAGTCCTAAGTGGAGTTGAATCACATGCAGTTTTTGGTTCTACGAGCAAGAGTTGTTTTCTGGTAAAGAAGAGTCACTATTTCGCTCCCATTGCCATACACAGTACAAATAGCACTCGTGTCTGTTCCCATCAAGTACAGTGTATTGGACTGAAGAGGAGCTACTGTTCTTGTCAGTTTCCTAAGAAGAGTTGAACTAGATATGGCCTGTGTGTTTAGGAAGCACAGTTTTTTTGTTCTGAGCAAGCTCACTGTTCGAACCCTATAGGAAACACAGTAGAGTAGAAGAGTGTTCTTTTCTCAAAAGCAGAGTGTGTTTCTTGTAAGGCGAGCTAGCATTTGTTTCCCAGTCCTAAATGGAGTTCAAATACACATGCAGTTTCTGGTCCTATGAGCTAGAGTTGTTTTCTGGTAAGAAGAGTCACTATTGCGCTCCCATTTTCATACACAATGCAAATAGCACTCGCGTCTGTTCCCAGCAAGTACAGTATATTGGACTGAAGAGGATCTACTGTTCTTGTCAGTTTTCTGAGCAGAATTGAACTAGATATGGCCCGTGTGAGTAGGAAGCACAGTTCTTTTGTTCTGAGCAAGCTCACTGTTCTGGCCCTATAGGAAACACAGTAGAGTAGAAGAGTGCTCTTTTCTCTAAAGCAGAGTGTGTTTCTTGTAAGGCGAGCTAGAGTTTGTTTCCCAGTCCTAAATGGAGTTGAATCACATGCAGTTTCTGGTCCTACCAGCAAGAGTTGTTTTCTGGTAAGAAGAGTCACTATTGTGCTCCCATTGTCAAACACAGGGCAAATAGCACTTGCGTCTGTTCCCAGCATGTACAGTATATTTGAATGAAGAGGATCTACTGTTCTTGTCAGGTTCCAAAGCAGAGTTGAACTAGATATGGCCATGTGTGTAGGAAGCACAGTTCTTTTGTTCTGAGCAAGCTCACTGTTCTGGCCCTATAGGAAACACAGTAGAGTAGAAGAGTGCTCATTCCTCAAAAGCAGAGTGTGTTTCTTGTAAGGCGAGCTAGCGTTTGTTTCCCAGTCCTAAATGGAGTTGAATCACATGCAGTTTCAGGTCCTATGAGCAAGAGTTGTTTTCTGGTAAGGAAAGTCACTATTGTGCTCCCATTGCCATACACAGTGCAAATAGCTCTCGCGTCTGTTCCCAGCAAGTACAGTGTATTGGACTGAAGAGGAGCTACTGTTCTTGTCAGTTTCCTAAGCAAAGTTAAACTAAATATGACCCGTGTGTGTAGGAAGCACAGTTCTTTTGTTCTGAGCAAGCTCACTGTTTGGACCCCATAGGAAACACAGTAGAGTAGATGTGTGCCCTATTCTCAAAAGCAGAGTTTGTTTCTTGTAAGGCGAGCTAGCGTTTGTTTCCCAATCCTAAATAGAGTTGAATCACATGCAGTTTCTGTTCCTACGGGCAAGAGTTGTTTTGTGGTAAGAAGAGACACTATTGTGCTCCCATTGTCTTACACAGGGCAAATGGCACTAGCGTCTGTTCCCAGTAAGCACAGTGTATTGGACTGAAGAGGATCTACTGTTCTTGTCAGTTTCCTAAGGAGAATTCACCTAGATATGGCCCGTGTGTGTAGGAAGCACAGTTCTTTTGTTCTGAGCAAGCTCACTGTTCTGGCCCTATAGGAAACACAGTAGAGTAGAAAAGGGCTCTTCTCTCAAAAGCAGAGTGTGTTTCTTCTAAGTCGAGCTAGCGTTTGTTTCCCAGTCCTAAAGGTAGTTGAATCACATGCAGTTTCTGGTCCTAGGAGCAAGAATTGTTTTGTGGTAAGAAGAGTCATTATTGCGCTCCCATTGTCATACACAATGCAAATAGCACTGGCGTCTGTTCCCAGCAAGTACAGTGTATTGGACTGAAGAGGATCTACTGTTCTTGTCAGTTTCCTAAGCAGAGTCGAACTAGATATGGCCCGTGTGTGTAGGAAGCACAGTTCTTTTGTTCTGAGCAAGCTCACTGTTTGAACACCATAGGAAACACAGTAGAGTAGAAGAGTGCTCTTTTCTCAAAAGCAGAGGGTGTTTCTTGTAAGGCGAGCTAGCGTTTGTTTCCAAGTTCTAAATGGAGTTGAATCACATGCAGTTTTTGGTCCTACACGCAAGAGTTGTTTTCTGGTAAGGAAAGTCACTATTGCGCTCCCATTGCCATACACAGTGCAAATAGCCCTCACATCTGTTCCCAGCAAGTACAGTGTATTGGGCTGAAGAGGAGCTAATGTTCTTGTCATTTTCCTAAGCAGAGTTCAACTAGATATGGCCCGTGTGTGTAGGAAGCACCGTTCTTTTGTTTTGAGCAAGCTCACTGTTCCAACACCATAGGAAACACAGTAGAGTAGAAGAGTGCTCTTTTCTCAAAAGCAGAATGTGTTTCTTGTAAGGCGAGCTAGCATTTGTTTCCCAGTCCTAAATGGAGTTGAAATACACATGCAGTTTCTGGTCCTACGAGCAAGAGTTGTTTTCTCGTAAGAAGAGTCACTATTGTGCTCCCTTTGCCATACACAGTGCAAATAGCACTCGCGTCTGTTCCCAACAAGTACAGTGTATTGGACTGAAGAGGTGCTACTGTTCTTGTCAGTTTCCTAAGCAGAGTTTAACTAGATATGGCCCGTGTGTGTAGGAAGCACAGTTCTTTTGTTCTCAGCAAGCTCACTCTTCTGGAACTACAGGAAACACAGTAGAGTAGAAGAGTGCTCTTTCCTCAAAAGCAGATTGTGTTTCTAGTAAGGCGAGCTAGTGTTTGTTTCCCAGTCCTAAATGGAGTTGAATCACATGCAGGTTCTGGTCCTAAGAGCAAGAGTTGTTTTCTGGTAAGAAGAGTCACTATTGTGCTCCCATTGCTGTTCACAGTGCAAATAGCACTCGCGTCTGTTCCCAGCAAGTACAGTGTATTGGACTGAAGAGGAGCTACTGTTCTTGTTAGTTTCCTAAGCAGAGTTGAACTAGATATGGCCCATGTGTGTAGGAAGCACAGTTCTTTTGTTCTGAGCAAGCTCACTGTTCTGGCGCAATAGGAAACACAGTAGAGTAGAAGAGTGCTGTTTTCTCAAAAGCAGAGTGTGTTTCTTTTAAGGCGAGCTAGCGTTTGTTTCCAAGTCCTAAATGGAGTTGAATCACATGCAGTTTCTGGTCCTACACGCAAGAGTTGTTTTCTGGTAAGGAAAGTCACTATTGCGCTCCCATTGCTATACACAGTGCAAATAGCACTCGCGTATGTTCCCAGCAAGTACAGTGTATTGGACTGAAGAGGAGCTACTGTTCATGTCCTTTTCCTAAGCAGAGTTGAATTAGATATGGCGTGAGTGTGTAGGAAGCACAGTTCTTTTGTTCTCAGCAAGCTCACTGTTCGGACACCATAGAAAACACAGTGGAGTAGAAGAGTGCTCTTTACTCAAAAAGAAGACTGTGTTTCTTGTAAGGCGAGCTAGTGTTTCTTTCCCAGGCCTAAATGGAGTTGAATCACATACAGTTTTTGATCCTACGAGCAAGAGTTGTTTTTTGGTAAGGAAAGTCACTATTGCGCTCCATTTCCATACACAGTGCAAATAGCACTCGCGTCTGTTCGAAGCAAGTACAGTGTATTGGACTGAAGAGGAGCTACTGTTCTCGTCAGTTTCCAAAGCAGAGTTGAACTAGATATGGCCCGTGTGTGTAGGAAGCACAGTTCTTTTGTTCTGAGAAAGCTCACTGTTCTGGCCCTATAAGAAACACTGTAGAGTAGAAGAGTGCTCTTTTCTAAAAAACTGAGTGTGTTTCATGACAGGCGAGCTGGCGTTTGTTTCCCAGTCCATAATGGAGCTGAATCACATGCAGTTTCTGGTCCTAGGAGCAAGAGTTGTTTTCTGGTAAGAAGAGTCACTATTGTGCTCCCATTGTCATACACAGTGCAAATAGCACTCGCGTCTGTTCCCAGCAAGTACAGTGTATTGGACTGAAGAGGAGCTACTCTTCTTGTCAGTTTCCTAAGCAGAGTTGAACTAGATATGGCCCGTGTGTGTAGGAAGCACAGTTCTTTTGTTCTGAGCAAGCTCACTGTTCTGGCCCTATAGGAAAAACAGTATAGTAGAAGAGTGCTCTTTTCTCAAAAGCAGAAAGTGTTTCTTGTAAGGCAAGCTAGTGTTTGTTTCCCAGTTCTAAATGGAGTAAATCACATGCAGTTTCTGGTCCTACGAGCAAGAATTGTTTTTTGGTAAGAAGAGTCACTATTGCGCTCCCATTGCCGTACACAGTGCAAATAGCCCTCGCGTCTGTTCCCAGCAAGTACAGTGTATTGGACTGAAGAGGAGCTACTGTTCTTGTGAGTTTCCTAAGCAAAGTTGAACTACATAAGGCCCGTGTGTGTAGGAAGCACAGTTCTTTTTTTCTCAGCAAGCTCACTGTTTAGACCCCATAGGAAACACAGTAGAGTAGAAGAGTGCTCTTTTCTCAAAAGCAGAGTGTGTTTCTTGTAAGGCAAGCTAGGGTTTGTTTCCCAGTCCTAAATGGAGTTGAATCAAATGCAGTTTTTGGCCTTACGAGCAAGAGTTATTTTCTGGTAAGAAGAGTCACTATTGCACTCCAATTGCCATACACAGTGCAAATAGCACTCGCGTCTGTTCCCAGCAAGTACAGTGTATTGGACTGAAGAGGAGCTACTGTTCTTGTCAGTTTCCTATGCAGAATTTAACTAGATATGGCCCGTGTCTAGGAAGCACAGTTCTTTTGTTCTGAGCAAGCTCACTGTTCTGGCCCTACAGGAAACACAGTTGAGTAGAAGAGTGCTCTTTTCTCAAAAGCAGAGTGTGTTTCTTGAAAGGCGAGCTAGCGTTTGTTTCCCAGTCCTAAATCGAGTTGAATCACATGCAGTTTCTGGTCCTACGAGCAACAGTTGTTTTTGCTAAGAAGAGTCACTATTGCGCTCCCTTTGTCATTCACAGTGCAAATATCACTGCCATCTGTTCCCAGCAAGTACAGTGTATTGGACTGAAGAGGATCTACTGTTCTTGTCAGTTTCCTAAGCAGAGTTGAACTAGATATGGCCCGTGTGTGTAGGAAGCATGGTTCTTTTGTTCTGAGCAAGCTCACTGTTCGGACCCTATAGGAAACACAGTAGAGTAGAAGTGTGACCTTTTCTCAAAGGAGAGCGTGTTTCTTGTAAGGCGAGCTAGCGTTTGTTTCCCAGTCCTAAGTGGAGTTGAATAACATGCAGTTTTTGGTCCTATGAGCAAGAGTTGTTTTCTGGTAAGAAGAATCACTATTGTGCTCCCATTGCTGTACACAGTGCAAATAGCACTCGCGTCTGTTCCCAACAAGCACAGTGTATTGGACTGAAGAGGAGCTACTCTTCTTGTCAGTTTCCTAAGCAGAGTTAAACTAGATATGGCCCGTGTGTGTAGGAAGCACAGTTCTTTTGTTCTCAGCAAGCTCAATGTTCTGGCACTATAGGAAACACAGTAGAGTAGAAGAGTGCTCTTTTCTCAAAAGCAGAGTGTGTTTCTTGTAAGGCTAGCTAGCGTTTGCTTCCCAGTCCTAAATGGAGTTGAATCCCATGCAGTTTCTGGTCCTACGAGCAAGAGTTGTTTTCTGGTAAGAAGAGTCACTATTGGGCTTCCATTGTCATACACAGGGCAAATAGCACTGGCGTCTGTTCCCAGCATGTACAGTGTATTAGACTGAAGAGGATCTACTGTTCTTGTCAGGTTCCTAAGCAGAGTTGAACTAGATATGACCCGTGTGTGTAGTAAGCACAGTTCTTTTTTTCTGAGCAAGCTCTCTGTTTTGGCCCTACAGGAAACACAGTAGAATAAAAGAGTGCTCTTTTCTCAAAAGTAGAGTGTGTTTCTTGTAAGGCGAGCTAGCGTTTGTTTCCCAGTGCTAAATGGAGTTGAATCCCATGCAGTTTCTGGTCCTACGAGCAAGAGTTGTTTTCTGGTAAGAAGAGTCACTATTGTGTATCCATTGCCGTACACAGAGCAAGTAGCACTCGCGTCTGTTCCCAGCAAGTACAGTGTATTGGACTGAAGAGGATCTACTGCTCTCGTCAGTTTCCTAAGCAGAATTGAACTAGATATGGCCCGTGTGTGTAGGAAGCACAGTTCTTTTGTTCTGAGCAACCTCACTGTTCTGGTCCTATAGGAAACACAGTAGAGTAGAAGAGTGCTCTTTTCTCAAAAGCAGAGTGTGTTTCTTGTAAGGCGAGCTTGCGTTTGTTTCCCAGTCCTAAATGGAGTTGAATCACATGCAGTTTCTGGTCCTATGAGCAAGAGTTGTTTTGTGGTATGAAGAGTCACAATTGTGCTCCCATTGCCATACACAGTGCAAATAGCACTCGCATCTGTTCCCAGCAAGTACAGTGTATTGGACTGAAGAGGATCTACTGTTCTTGTCAGTTTCCTAAGGAGAATTGAACTAGATATGGCCGTGTGTGTAGGAAGCACAGTTCTTTTGTTCTGAGCAAGCTCACTGTTCGGGCGCTAAAGGAAACACAGTAGAGTAGAAGAGTGCTCCTTCCTCAAAAGCAGAGTGTGTTACTTGTAAGGCGAGCTAGCATTTGTTTCCCAGTCCTAAATGGAGTTGAATCACATGCAGTTTTTGGTCCTACGTGCAAGAGGTGCTTTCTGGTAAGGAAAGTCACTATTGCGCTCCCATTGCCATACACAGTGCAAATAGCACTGGCATCTGTTGCCAGCAAGTACAGTGTATTGGACTGAAGAGGAGCTACTTCTCTTGTCAGTTTCCTCAGCAGAGATGAACTAGATATGGCCTGAGTGTAGGAAGCACAGTTCATTTGTTCTGAGCAAGTTCTCTGTTTGGACCCCATAGGAAACACAGTAGAGTAGAAGAGTGCTCTTTTGTCAAAAGCAGAGTGTGTTTCTTGTAAGGCGAGCTAGCGTTTGTTTCCCAGTCTTAAATGGAGTTGAAATACACATGCAGTTTCTGGTTCTACGAGCGAGAGTTGTTTTCTGGTAATCAGAGTCCATTTTGTGCTCCCTTTGCCATACACAGTGCAAATAGCACTCGTGTCTGTTCCCAGCAAGTACAGTGTATTGGACTGAAGAGGAGCTACTGTTCTTGTCAGTTTCCTAAGCAGAATTGAACTAGATATGGCCCGTGTGTGTAGGAAGCACAGTTCTTTTGTTCTGAGCAAGCTCACTGTTCTGGCCCTATAGGAAACACAGTAGAGTAAGGAGTGCTCTTTTCTCAAAAGCAGAGTGTGTTTCTTGTAAGTCTAGCTAGCGTTTGTTTCCCAGTCCTAAATGGAGGTGAATCAAATGCAGTTTTTGGTCCTAGGAGGAAGAGTTGTTTTCTGGTAAGAAGAGTCACTATTGCGCTCCCATTGCCATACACAGTAAAAATAGCACTCGCGTCTGTTCCCAGCAAGTACAGTGTATTGGACTGAAGAGGAGCTACTGTTCTTGTCAGTTTCCTAAGCAGAGTTGAACTAGATATGGCACGTATGTGTAGGAAGCACAGTTCTTTTGTTCTGAACAAGCTCACTGTTCTGGCCCTATAGGAAACACAGTAGAGTAGAAGAGTGCTCTTTTCTCAAAAGCAGAAAGAGTTTCTTGTAAGGCGAGCTAGTGTTTGTTTCCCAGTCCTAAATGGAGTTGAATCACATGCAGTTTCTGGTCCTACGAGCAAGAATTGTTTTTTGGTAAGAAGAGTCACTATTGCGCTCCCATTGCTGTACACAGTGCAAATAGCCCTCGCGTCTGTTCCCAGCAAGTACAGTGTATTGGACTGAAGAGGAGCTACTGTTCTTGTGAGTTTCTTAAGCAAAGTTGAACTACATAAGGCCCGTGTGTGTAGGAAGCACAGTTCTTTTTTTCTCAGCAAGCTCACTGTTTAGACCCCATAGGAAACACAGTAGAGTAGAAGAGTGCTCTTTTCTCAAAAGCAGAGTGTGTTTCTTGTAAGGCAAGCTAGGGTTTGTTTCCCAGTCCTAAATGGAGTTGAATCAAATGCAGTTTTTGGCCTTACGAGCAAGAGTTATTTTCTGGTAAGAAGAGTCACTATTGCACTCCAATTGCCATACACAGTGCAAATAGCACTCGCGTCTGTTCCCAGCAAGTACAGTGTATTGGACTGAAGAGGAGCTACTGTTCTTGTCAGTTTCCTATGCAGAATTTAACTAGATATGGCCCGTGTCTAGGAAGCACAGTTCTTTTGTTCTGAGCAAGCTCACTGTTCTGGCCCTACAGGAAACACAGTTGAGTAGAAGAGTGCTCTTTTCTCAAAAGCAGAGTGTGTTTCTTGAAAGGCGAGCTAGCGTTTGTTTCCCAGTCCTAAATCGAGTTGAATCACATGCAGTTTCTGGTCCTACGAGCAACAGTTGTTTTTGCTAAGAAGAGTCACTATTGCGCTCCCTTTGTCATTCACAGTGCAAATATCACTGCCGTCTGTTCCCAGCAAGTACAGTGTATTGGACTGAAGAGGATCTACTGTTCTTGTCAGTTTCCTAAGCAGAGTTGAACTAGATATGACCCGTGTGTGTAGGAAGCATGGTTCTTTTGTTCTGAGCAAGCTCACTGTTCGGACCCTATAGGAAACACAGTAGAGTAGAAGTGTGACCTTTTCTCAAAGGAGAGCGTGTTTCTTGTAAGGCGAGCTAGCGTTTGTTTCCCAGTCCTAAGTGGAGTTGAATAACATGCAGTTTTTGGTCCTATGAGCAAGAGTTGTTTTCTGGTAAGAAGAATCACTATTGTGCTCCCATTGCTGTACACAGTGCAAATAGCACTCGCGTCTGTTCCCAACAAGCACAGTGTATTGGACTGAAGAGGAGCTACTCTTCTTGTCAGTTTCCTAAGCAGAGTTAAACTAGATATGGCCCGTGTGTGTAGGAAGCACAGTTCTTTTGTTCTCAGCAAGCTCAATGTTCTGGCACTATAGGAAACACAGTAGAGTAGAAGAGTGCTCTTTTCTCAAAAGCAGAGTGTGTTTCTTGTAAGGCTAGCTAGCGTTTGCTTCCCAGTCCTAAATGGAGTTGAATCCCATGCAGTTTCTTGTCCTACGAGCAAGAGTTGTTTTCTGGTAAGAAGAGTCACTATTGGGCTTCCATTGTCATACACAGGGCAAATAGCACTGGCGTCTGTTCCCAGCATGTACAATGTATTAGACTGAAGAGGATCTACTGTTCTTGTCAGGTTCCTAAGCAGAGTTGAACTAGATATGACCCGTGTGTGTAGTAAGCACAGTTCTTTTTTTCTGAGCAAGCTCTCTGTTTTGGCCCTACAGGAAACACAGTAGAATAAAAGAGTGCTCTTTTCTCAAAAGTAGAGTGTGTTTCTTGTAAGGCGAGCTAGCGTTTGTTTCCCAGTGCTAAATGGAGTTGAATCCCATGCAGTTTCTGGTCCTACGAGCAAGAGTTGTTTTCTGGTAAGAAGAGTCACTATTGTGTATCCATTGCCGTACACAGAGCAAGTAGCACTCGCGTCTGTTCCCAGCAAGTACAGTGTATTGGACTGAAGAGGATCTACTGCTCTCGTCAGTTTCCTAAGCAGAATTGAACTAGATATGGCCCGTGTGTGTAGGAAGCACAGTTCTTTTGTTCTGAGCAACCTCACTGTTCTGGTCCTATAGGAAACACAGTAGAGTAGAAGAGTGCTCTTTTCTCAAAAGCAGAGTGTGTTTCTTGTAAGGCGAGCTTGCGTTTGCTTCCCAGTCCTAAATGGAGTTGAATCACATGCAGTTCCTGGTCCTATGAGCAAGAGTTGTTTTGTGGTATGAAGAGTCACAATTGTGCTCCCATTGCCATACACAGTGCAAATAGCACTCGCATCTGTTCCCAGCAAGTACAGTGTATTGGACTGAAGAGGATCTACTGTTCTTGTCAGTTTCCTAAGGAGAATTGAACTAGATATGGCCGTGTGTGTAGGAAGCACAGTTCTTTTGTTCTGAGCAAGCTCACTGTTCGGGCGCTAAAGGAAACACAGTAGAGTAGAAGAGTGCTCCTTCCTCAAAAGCAGAGTGTGTTACTTGTAAGGCGAGCTAGCATTTGTTTCCCAGTCCTAAATGGAGTTGAATCACATGCAGTTTTTGGTCCTACGTGCAAGAGGTGCTTTCTGGTAAGGAAAGTCACTATTGCGCTCCCATTGCCATACACAGTGCAAATAGCACTGGCATCTGTTGCCAGCAAGTACAGTGTATTGGACTGAAGAGGAGCTACTTCTCTTGTCAGTTTCCTCAGCAGAGATGAACTAGATATGGCCCGAGTGTAGGAAGCACAGTTCATTTGTTCTGAGCAAGTTCTCTGTTTGGACCCCATAGGAAACACAGTAGAGTAGAAGAGTGCTCTTTTGTCAAAAGCAGAGTGTGTTTCTTGTAAGGCGAGCTAGCGTTTGTTTCCCAGTCTTAAATGGAGTTGAAATACACATTCAGTTTCTGGTTCTACGAGCGAGAGTTGTTTTCTGGTAATCAGAGTCCATTTTGTGCTCCCTTTGCCATACACAGTGCAAATAGCACTCGCGTCTGTTCCCAGCAAGTACAGTGTATTGGACTGAAGAGGAGCTACTGTTCTTGTCAGTTTCCTAAGCAGAATTGAACTAGATATGGCCCGTGTGTGTAGGAAGCACAGTTCTTTTGTTCTGAGCAAGCTCACTGTTCTGGCCCTATAGGAAACACAGTAGAGTAAGGAGTGCTCTTTTCTCAAAAGCAGAGTGTGTTTCTTGTAAGTCTAGCTAGCGTTTGTTTCCCAGTCCTAAATGGAGGTGAATCAAATGCAGTTTTTGGTCCTAGGAGGAAGAGTTGTTTTCTGGTAAGAAGAGTCACTATTGCGCTCCCATTGCCATACACAGTAAAAATAGCACTCGCATCTGTTCCCAGCAAGTACAGTGTATTGGACTGAGGAGGAGCTACTGTTCTTGTCAGTTTCCTAAGCAGAGTTGAACTAGATATGGCACGTATGTGTAGGAAGCACAGTTCTTTTGTTCTGAACAAGCTCACTGTTCTGGCCCTATAGGAAACACAGTAGAGTAGAAGAGTGCTCTTTTCTCAAAAGCAGAAAGAGTTTCTTGTAAGGCGAGCTAGTGTTTGTTTCCCAGTCCTAAATGGAGTTGAATCACATGCAGTTTCTGGCCCTACGAGCAAGAGTTGTTTTCTGGTAAGAAGAGTCACTATTGCGCTCCCATTGCCATACACAGCGCAAATCGCACTGGCGTTTGTTCCCAGCATGTACAGTGTATTGGACTGAAGAGGATCTACTGTTCTTGTCAGTTTCCTAAGTAGAATTGAACTAGATATGGCTCGTGTGTGTAAGAAGCACAGTTCTTTTGTTCTGAGGAAGCTCACCGTTCTGGCGCTATAGGAAACACAGTAGAGTAGAAGAGTGCAGTTTTCTCAAAAGCAGAGTGTGTTTCTTGTAAGGCGAGCTAGCATTTGTTTCCAAGTCCTAAATGGAGTTGAATCACATGCAGTTTCTGGTCCTACACGCAAGAGTTGTTTTCTGGTAAGGAAAGTCACTATTGTGCTCCCATTGCCATACACAGTGCAAATAGCACTCGCATCTGTTCCCAGCAAGTACAGTGTATTGGACTGAAGAGGAGCTACTGTTCATGTCATTTTCCTAAGCAGAGTTGAATTAGATATGGCGTGAGTGTGAAGGAAGCACAGTTCTTTTGTTGTCAGCAAGCTCACTGTTCGGACCCCATAGAAAACACAGTAGAGAAGAAGAGTGCTCTTTACTCAAAAAGAAGACTGTGTTTCTTGTAAGGCGAGCTAGTGTTTGTTTCCCAGTCCTAAATGAAGTTGAATCACATGTAGTTTTTGGTCCTATGAGCAAGAGTTGTTTTTTGGTAAGGAAAGTCACTATTGCGCTCCATTTCCATACACAGTGCAAATAGCACTCGCGTCTGTTCGAAGCAAGTACAGTGTATTGGACTGAAGAGGAGCTACTGTTTTCGTCAGTCCAAAGCAGAGTTGAACTAGATATGGCCCGTGTGTGCAGGAAGCACAGTTCTTTTGTACTGAGAAAGCTCACTGTTCAGGCCCTATAGGAAACACAGTAGAGTAGAAGAGTGCTCTTTTCTAAAAAACAGAGTGTGTTTCATGTCAGGCGAGCTAGTGTTTGTTTCGCAGTCCTAAATGGAGCTGAATCACATGCAGTTTCTGGTCCTAGGAGCAAGAGTTGTTTTCTGGTAAGAAGAGTCACTATTATGCTGCCATTGTCATACACAGGGCAAATAGCACTGGCGTCTGTTCCCAGCATGTACAGTGTATTGGACTGAAGTGCAGCTACTGTTCTTGTCAGGTTCCTAAGCAGAGTTGAACTAGATATGACCCGTGTGAGTAGGAAGCACAGTTCTTTTGTTCTCAGCAAGCTCACTGTTCTTGCCCTATAGGAAACACAGTAGAGTAGAAGAGTGTTCTTTCCTCAAAAGCAGAGTGTGTTTCTAGAAAGGCGAGCTAGTGTATGTTTCCCAGTCCTAAATGGAGTTGAATCACATGCAGTTTCTGGTCCTAAGAGCAAGAGTTGTTTTCTGGTAAGAAGAGTCACTGTTGTGCTCCCATTGCTGTTCTCAGTGCAAATAGCACTGTCGTCGGTTCCCAGCATATACAGTGTATTGGACTGAAGAGGAGCTACTCTTCTTGTCAGTTTCCAAAGCAGAGTTGAACTAGATATGGCCCGTGTGTGTAGGAAGCAGAGTTCTTTTGTTCTGAGCAAGCTCACTGTTCTGGCCGTATAGGAAACACAGTAGAGTAGAAGAGTGCTCTTTTCTCAAAAGCAGAGTGTGTTTCTTGTAAGGCAAGCTAGCGTTTGTTTCCCAGTCCTAAATCGAGTTGAATCACATGCAGTTTCTGGTCCTACGAGCAAGAGTTGTTTTTGGTAAGAAGAGTCACTATTGCGCTCCCATTGCCATACACAGCGCAAATCGCACTGGCGTTTGTTCCCAGCATGTACAGTGTATTGGACTGAAGAGGATCTACTGTTCTTGACAGTTTACTAAGCAGAATTGAATGAAATATGGCTGTGTGTAGGAAGCACAGTTCTTTTGTTCTGAGGAAGCTCACTGTTCTGGCGCTATAGGAAACACAGTAGAGTAGAAGAGTGCAGTTTTCTCAAAAGCAGAGTGTGTTTCTTGTAAGGCGAGCTAGCATTTGTTTCCAAGTCCTAAATGGAGTTGAATCACATGCAGTTTCTGGTCCTACACGCAAGAGTTGTTTTCTGGTAAGGAAAGTCACTATTGTGCTCCCATTGCCATACACAGTGCAAATAGCACTCGCATCCTTTCCCAGCAAGTACAGTGTATTGGACTGAAGAGGAGCTACTGTTCATGTCATTTTCCTAAGCAGAGTTGAATTAGATATGGCGTGAATGTGAAGGAAGCACAGTTCTTTTGTTGTCAGCAAGCTCACTGTTCGGACCCCATAGAAAACACAGTAGAGTAGAAGAGTGCTCTTTACTCAAAAAGAAGACTGTGTTTCTTGTAAGGCGAGCTAGTGTTTGTTTCCCAGTCCTAAATGAAGTTGAATCACATGTAGTTTTTGGTCCTATGAGCAAGAGTTGTTTTTTGGTAAGGAAAGTCACTATTGCACTCCATTTCCATACACAGTGCAAATAGCACTCGCGTCTGTTCGAAGCAAGTACAGTGTATTGGACTGAAGAGGAGCTACTGTTTTCGTCAGTCCAAAGCAGAGTTGAACTAGATATGGCCCGTGTGTGCAGGAAGCACAGTTCTTTTGTTCTGAGAAAGCTCACTGTTCTGGCCCTATAGGAAACACAGTAGAGTAGAAGAGTGCTCTTTTCTAAAAAACAGAGTGTGTTTCATGTCAGGCGAGCTAGTGTTTGTTTCCCAGTCCTAAATGGAGCTGAATCACATGCAGTTTCTGGTCCTAGGAGCAAGAGTTGTTTTCTGGTAAGAAGAGTCACTATTATGCTGCCATTGTCATACACAGGGCAAATAGCACTGGCGTCTGTTCCCAGCATGTACAGTGTATTGGACTGAAGTGCAGCTACTGTTCTTGTCAGGTTCCTAAGCAGAGTTGAACTAGATATGACCCGTGTGTGTAGGAAGCACAGTTCTTTTGTTCTCAGCAAGCTCACTGTTCTTGCCCTATAGGAAAAACAGTAGAGTAGAAGAGTGTTCTTTCCTCAAAAGCAGAGTGTGTTTCTAGAAAGGCGAGCTAGTGTATGTTTCCCAGTCCTAAATGGAGTTGAATCACATGCAGTTTCTGGTCCTAAGAGCAAGAGTTGTTTTCTGGTAAGAAGAGTCACTGTTGTGCTCCCATTGCTGTTCTCAGTGCAAATAGCACTGTCGGCTGTTCCCAGCATGTACAGTGTATTGGACTGAAGAGGAGCTACTCTTCTTGTCAGTTTCCAAAGCAGAGTTGAACTAGATATGGCCCGTGTGTGTAGGAAGCAGAGTTCTTTTGTTCTGAGCAAGCTCACTGTTCTGGCCATATAGGAAACACAGTAGAGTAGAAGAGTGCTCTTTTCTCAAAAGCAGAGTGTGTTTCTTGTAAGGCAAGCTAGCGTTTGTTTCCCAGTTATAAATGGAGTTGAATCACATGCAGTTTCTTGTCCTACGAGCAAGAGTTGTTTTCTGGTAAGAAGAGTCACTAATGCGCTCCCATTGCCATACACAGTGCAAATAGCACTCGCGTCTGCTCCCAGCAATAACAGTGTATTGGACTGAAGAGGATCTACTGTTCTTGTCAGTTTCCTATGCAGAATTGAACTAGATATGGCCCGTGTCTAGGAAGCAGAGTTCTTTTGTTCTGAGCAAGCTCACTGTTCTGGCCCTACAGGAAACACAGTAGAGTAGAAGAGTGCTCTTTTCTCAAAAGCAGAGTGTGTTTCTTGTAAGCCGAGCTAACGTTTGTTTCCCAGTCCTAAATCGAGTTGAATCACATGCAGTTTCTGGTCCTAGGAGCAAGAGTTGTTTTTGGTAAGAAGAGTCACTATTGCGCTCCCTTTGTCATTCACAGTGCAAATAGCACTGGCGTCTGTTCCCAGCAAGTACAGTGTATTGGACTGAAGAGGATCTACTGTTCTTGTCATTTTCCTAAGCAGAGTTGAACTAGATATGGCCCGTGTGTGTAGGAAGCACGGTTTTTTGTTCTGAGCAAGCTCACTGTTCGGACCCTATAGGAAACACAGTAGAGTAGAAGTGTGACCTTTTCTCAAAGCAGAGCGTGTTTCTTGTAAGGCAAGCTAGCGTTTGTTTCCCAGTCCTAAGGGGAATTTGAATAACATGCAGTTTCTGGTCCTATGAGTAAGAGTTGTTTTCTGTAAAGAAGAGTCACTATTGTGCTCCCATTGCCGTACACAGTGCAAATAGCACTCGTGTCTGTTCCCAGCAAGTACAGTGTATTGGACTGAAGAGGATCTACTGTTCTCGTCAGTTTGCTAAGCAGAGTTGAACTAGATATGGCCGTGTGTGTAGGAAGCACAGTTCTTTTGTTCTGAGCAAGCTCACTGTTCTGGTCCTATAGGAAACACAGTAGAGTAGAAGAGTGCTCTTTTGTCAAAAGCAGAGTGTGTTTCTTGTAAGGCGAGCTTGCGTTTGTTTCCCAGTCCTAAATGGAGTTGAATCACATGCAGTTTCTGGTTTTATGAGCAAGAGTTGTTTTGTGGTATGAAGAGTCACAATTGCGCTCCCATTGTCATTCACAATGCAAATAGCATTCACGTCTGTTCCCAGCAAGTACAGTGTATTGGACTGAAGAGGATCTACTGTTCTTGTCAGTTTCCTAAGGAGAATTGAACTAGATATGGCCGTGTGTGTAGGAAGCACAGTTCTTTTGTTCTGAGCAAGCTCACTGTTCTGGCCCTATAGGAAACACAGTAGAGTAGATGAGTGCTCCTTCCTCAAAAGCAGAGTGTGTTTCTTTTAAGTCTAGCTAGCGGTTGTTTCCCAGTCCTAAATGAAGTTGAAATACACATATAGATTCTGGTCCTACGAGCAAGAGTTGTTTTCTGGTAAGAAGAGTCCATTTTTCGCTCCCTTTGCCATACACAGTACAAATAGCACTCGCGTCTGTTCCCAGCAAGTACAGTGTATTGGACTGAAGAGAGGCTACTGTTCTTTTCAGTTTCTTAAGCAGAATTGAACTAGATATGGCCCGTGTGTGTAGGAAGCACAGTTCTTTTGTCCTGAGCAAGCTCACTGTTCTGGCCCTATAGGAAACACAGTAGAGTAGAGGAGTGCTCTTTTCTCAAAAGCAGAGTGTGTTTCTTGTAAGTCTAGCTAGCGTTTGTTTCCCAGTCCTAAATGGAGGTGAATCAAATGCAGTTTTTGGTCCTACGAGCAAGAGTTGTTTTCTGGTAAGAAGAGTCACTATTGCGCTCCCATTGCCATACACAGTAAAAATAGCACTCGCGTCTGTTCCCAGCAAGTACAGTGTATTTGACTGAAGAGGAGCTACTGTTCTTGTCAGTTTCCTAAGCAGAGTTGAACTAGATATGGCACGTGTGTGTAGGAAGCACAGTTCTTTTGTTCTGAGCAAGCTCACTGTTCTGGCCCTATAGGAAACACAGTAGAGTAGAAGAGTGCTCTTTTCTCAAAAGCAGAAAGTGTTTCTTGTAAGGCGAGCTAGTGTTTGTTTCCCAGCTCTAAATGGAGTTGAATCACATGCAGTTTCTGGTCCTACGAGCAAGAGTTGTTTTCTGGTAAGAAGAGTCACTATTGCGCTCCCATTGCCAGACACAGTGCAAATCGCACTGGAGTTTGTTCCCAGCATGTACAGTGTATTGGACTGAAGAGGATCTACTGTTCTTGTCAGTTTACTAAACAGAATTGAACTAAATATGGCCGTGTGTAGGAAGCACAGTTCTTTTGTTCTGAGCAAGCTCACTGTTCTGGCCCTATAGGAAACACAGTAGAGTAGAAGAGTGCTGTTTTCTCAAAAGCAGAGTGTGTTTCCTGTAAGGCGAGCTAGCATTTGTTTCCAAGTCCTAAATGGAGTTGAATCACATGCAGTTTCTGGTCCTACACGCAAGAGTTGTTTTCTGGTAAGGAAAGTCACTAATGTGCTCCCATTGCCATACACAGTGCAAATAGCACTCGCATCTGTTAACAGCAAGTACAGTGTATTGGACTGAAGAGGAGCTACTGTTCATGTCATTTTCCTAAGCAGAGTTGAATTAGATATGGCGTGAGTGTGTAGGAAGCACAGTTCTTTTGTTCTCAGCAAGCTCACTGTTCGGACCCCATAGAAATCACAGTAGAGTAGAAGAGTGCTCTTTACTCAAAAAGAAGACTGTGTTTCTTGTAAGGCGAGCTAGTGTTTGTTTCCCAGTCCTAAATGGAGTTGAATCACATGCAGTTTTTGGTCCTAAGAGCAAGAGTTGTTTTTTGGTAAGGAAAGTCACTATTGCGCTCCATTTCCATACACAGTGCAAATAGCACTCACGTCTGTTCGAAGCAAGTACAGTGTATTGGACTGAAGAGGAACTACTGTTCTCGTCAGTTTCCAAAGTAGAGTTGAACTAGATATGGCCCGTGTGTGTAGGAAGCACAGTTCTTTTGTTCTGAGAAAGCTCACTGTTCTGGCCCTATAGGAAACATAGTAGAGTAGAAGAGTGCTCTTTTCTAAAAAACAGAGTGTGTTTCATGTCAGGCAAGCTAGCGTTTGTTTTCCAGTCCTAAATGGAGCTGAATCACATGCAGTTTCTGGTCCTACCAGCAAGAGTTGTTTTCTGGTAAGAAGAGTCACTATTATGCTCCCATTGTCACACAGGGCAAATAGCACTGGCGTCTGTTCCCAGCATGTACAGTGTATTGGACTGAAGAGGAGCTACTGTTCTTGTCAGGTTCCTAAGCAGAGTTGAACTAGATATGGCACGTGTGTGTAGGAAGCACAGTTCTTTTGTTCTCAGCAAGCTCACTGTTCTTGCCCTATAGGAAACACAGTAGAGTAGAAGAGTGCTCTTTCCTCAAAAGCAGAGTGTGTTTTTAGAAAGGCGAGCTAGTGTTTGTTTCCCAGTCCTAAATGGAGTTTAATCACATGCAGTTTCTGGTCCTAAGAGCAAGAGTTGTTTTCTGGTAAGAAGAGTCACTGTTGTGCTCCCATTGCTGTTCTCAGTGCAAATAGCACTGTCGTCGGTTCCCAGCATATACAGTGTATTGGACTGAAGAGGAGCTACTCTTCTTGTCAGTTTCCAAAGCAGAGTTGAACTAGATATGGCCCGTGTGTGTAGGAAGCAGAGTTCTTTTGTTCTGAGCAAGCTCACTGTTCTGGCCGTATAGGAAACACAGTAGAGTAGAAGAGTGCTCTTTTCTCAAAAGCAGAGTGTGTTTCTTGTAAGGCAAGCTAGCGTTTGTTTCCCAGTCCTAAATCGAGTTGAATCACATGCAGTTTCTGGTCCTACGAGCAAGAGTTGTTTTTGGTAAGGAGAGTCACTATTGCGCTCCCATTGCCATACACAGCGCAAATCGCACTGGCGTTTGTTCCCAGCATGTACAGTGTATTGGACTGAAGAGGATCTACTGTTCTTGACAGTTTACTAAGCAGAATTGAATGAAATATGGCTGTGTGTAGGAAGCACAGTTCTTTTGTTCTGAGGAAGCTCACTGTTCTGGCGCTATAGGAAACACAGTAGAGTAGAAGAGTGCAGTTTTCTCAAAAGCAGAGTGTGTTTCTTGTAAGGCGAGCTAGCATTTGTTTCCAAGTCCTAAATGGAGTTGAATCACATGCAGTTTCTGGTCCTACATGCAAGAGTTGTTTTCTGGTAAGGAAAGTCACTATTGTGCTCCCATTGCCATACACAGTGCAAATAGCACTCGCATCCTTTCCCAGCAAGTACAGTGTATTGGACTGAAGAGGAGCTACTGTTCATGTCATTTTCCTAAGCAGAGTTGAATTAGATATGGCGTGAATGTGAAGGAAGCACAGTTCTTTTGTTGTCAGCAAGCTCACTGTTCGGACCCCATAGAAAACACAGTAGAGTAGAAGAGTGCTCTTTACTCAAAAAGAAGACTGTGTTTCTTGTAAGGCGAGCTAGTGTTTGTTTCCCAGTCCTAAATGAAGTTGAATCACATGTAGTTTTTGGTCCTATGAGCAAGAGTTGTTTTTTGGTAAGGAAAGTCACTATTGCACTCCATTTCCATACACAGTGCAAATAGCACTCGCGTCTGTTCGAAGCAAGTACAGTGTATTGGACGGAAGAGGAGCTACTGTTTTCGTCAGTCCAAAGCAGAGTTGAACTAGATATGGCCCGTGTGTGCAGGAAGCACAGTTCTTTTGTCCTGAGAAAGCTCACTGTTCTGGCCCTATAGGAAACACAGTAGAGTAGAAGAGTGCTCTTTTCTAAAAAACAGAGTGTGTTTCATGTCAGGCGAGCTAGTGTTTGTTTCCCAGTCCTAAATGGAGCTGAATCACATGCAGTTTCTGGTCCTAGGAGCAAGAGTTGTTTTCTGGTAAGAAGAGTCACTATTATGCTGCCATTGTCATACACAGGGCAAATAGCACTGGCGTCTGTTCCCAGCATGTACAGTGTATTGGACTGAAGTGCAGCTACTGTTCTTGTCAGGTTCCTAAGCAGAGTTGAACTAGATATGACCCGTGTGTGTAGGAAGCACAGTTCTTTTGTTCTCAGCAAGCTCACTGTTCTTGCCCTATAGGAAAAACAGTAGAGTAGAAGAGTGTTCTTTCCTCAAAAGCAGAGTGTGTTTCTAGAAAGGCGAGCTAGTGTATGTTTCCCAGTCCTAAATGGAGTTGAATCACATGCAGTTTCTGGTCCTAAGAGCAAGAGTTGTTTTCTGGTAAGAAGAGTCACTGTTGTGCTCCCATTGCTGTTCTCAGTGCAAATAGCACTGTCGTCTGTTCCCAGCATGTACAGTGTATTGGACTGAAGAGGAGCTACTCTTCTTGTCAGTTTCCAAAGCAGAGTTGAACTAGATATGGCCCGTGTGTGTAGGAAGCACGGTTTTTTGTTCTGAGCAAGCTCACTGTTCGGACCCTATAGGAAACACAGTAGAGTAGAAGTGTGACCTTTTCTCAAAGCAGAGCGTGTTTCTTGTAAGGCAAGCTAGCGTTTGTTTCCCAGTCCTAAGTGGAGTTGAATAACATGCAGTTTCTGGTCCTATGAGTAAGAGTTGTTTTCTGTAAAGAAGAGTCACTATTGTGCTCCCATTGCCGTACACAGTGCAAATAGCACTCGTGTCTGTTCCCAGCAAGTACAGTGTATTGGACTGAAGAGGATCTACCGTTCTCGTCAGTTTCCTAAGCAGAGTTGAACTAGATATGGCCGTGTGTGTAGGAAGCACAGTTCTTTTGTTCTGAGCAAGCTCACTGTTCTGGTCCTATAGGAAACACAGTAGAGTAGAAGAGTGCTCTTTTCTCAAAAGCAGAGTGTGTTTCTTGTAAGGCGAGCTTGCGTTTGTTTCCCAGTCCTAAATGGAGTTGAATCACATGCAGTTTCTGGTTTTATGAGCAAGAGTTGTTTTGTGGTATGAAGAGTCACAATTGCGCTCCCATTGTCATTCACAATGCAAATAGCATTCACGTCTGTTCCCAGCAAGTACAGTGTATTGGACTGAAGAGGATCTACTGTTCTTGTCAGTTTCCTAAGGAGAATTGAACTAGATATGGCCGTGTGTGTAGGAAGCACAGTTCTTTTGTTCTGAGCAAGCTCACTGTTCTGGCCCTATAGGAAACACAGTAGAGTAGATGAGTGCTCCTTCCTCAAAAGCAGAGTGTGTTTCTTTTAAGTCTAGCTAGCGGTTGTTTGCCAGTCCTAAATGAAGTTGAAATACACATATAGATTCTGGTCCTACGAGCAAGAGTTGTTTTCTGGTAAGAAGAGTCCATTTTTCGCTCCCTTTGCCATACACAGTACAAATAGCACTCGCGTCTGTTCCCAGCAAGTACAGTGTATTGGACTGAAGAGAGGCTACTGTTCTTTTCAGTTTCTTAAGCAGAATTGAACTAGATATGGCCCGTGTGTGTAGGAAGCACAGTTCTTTTGTCCTGAGCAAGCTCACTGTTCTGGCCCTATAGGAAACACAGTAGAGTAGAGGAGTGCTCTTTTCTCAAAAGCAGAGTGTGTTTCTTGTAAGTCTAGCTAGCGTTTGTTTCCCAGTCCTAAATGGAGGTGAATCAAATGCAGTTTTTGGTCCTACGAGCAAGAGTTGTTTTCTGGTAAGAAGAGTCACTATTGCGCTCCCATTGCCAGACACAGTGCAAATCGCACTGGAGTTTGTTCCCAGCATGTACAGTGTATTGGACTGAAGAGGATCTACTGTTCTTGTCAGTTTACTAAGCAGAGTTGAATTAGATATGGCGTGAGTGTGTAGGAAGCACAGTTCTTTTGTTCTGAGCAAGCTCACTGTTCGGACCCCATAGAAATCACAGTAGAGTAGAAGAGTGCACTTTACTCAAAAAGAAGGCTGTGTTTCTTGTAAGGCGAGCTAGTGTTTGTTTCCCAGTCCTAAATGGAGTTGAATCACATGCAGTTTTTGGTCCTAAGAGCAAGAGTTGTTTTTTGGTAAGGAAAGTCACTATTGCGCTCCATTTCCATACACAGTGCAAATAGCACTCACGTCTGTTCGAAGCAAGTACAGTGTATTGGACTGAAGAGGAGCTACTGTTCTCGTCAGTTTCCAAAGTAGAGTTGAACTAGATATGGCCCATGTGCGTAGGAAGCACAGTTCTTTTGTTCTGAGAAAGCTCACTGTTCTGGCCCTATAGGAAACATAGTAGAGTAGAAGAGTGCTCTTTTCTAAAAAACAGAGTGTGTTTCATGTCAGGCGAGCTAGTGTTTGTTTCCCAGTCCTAAATGGAGCTGAATCACATGCAGTTTCTGGTCCTAGGAGCAAGAGTTGTTTTCTGGTAAGAAGAGTCACTATTATGCTGCCATTGTCATACACAGGGCAAATAGCACTGGCGTCTGTTCCCAGCATGTACAGTGTATTGGACTGAAGAGCAGCTACTGTTCTTGTCAGGTTCCTAAGAAGAGTTGAACTAGATATGACCCGTGTGTGTAGGAAGCACAGTTCTTTTGTTCTCAGCAAGCTCACTGTTCTTGCCCTATAGGAAACACAGTAGAGTAGAAGAGTGTTCTTTCCTCAAAAGCAGAGTGTGTTTCTAGAAAGGCAAGCGAGTGTATGTTTCCCAGTCCTAAATGGAGTTGAATCACATGCAGTTTCTGGTCCTAAGAGCAAGAGTTGTTTTCTGGTAAGAAGAGTCACTGTTGTGCTCCCATTGCTGTTCTCAGTGCAAATAGCACTGTCGTCTGTTCCCAGCATGTACAGTGTATTGGACTGAAGAGGAGCTACTCTTCTTGTCAGTTTCCAAAGCAGAGTTGAACTAGATATGGCCCGTGTGTGTAGGAAGCAGAGTTCTTTTGTTCTGAGCAAGCTCACTGTTCTGGCCGTATAGGAAACACAGTAGAGTAGAAGAGTGCTCTTTTCTCAAAAGCAGAGTGTGTTTCTTGTAAGGCAAGCTAGCATTTGTTTCCCAGTCATAAATGGAGTTGAATCACATGCAGTTTCTTGTCCTACGAGCAAGAGTTGTTTTCTGGTAAGAAGAGTCACTAATGCGCTCCCTTTGCCATACACAGTGCAAATAGCACTCGCGTCTGCTCCCAGCAATAACAGTGTATTGGACTGAAGAGGATCTACTGTTCTTGTCAGTTTCCTATGCAGAATTGAACTAGATATGGCCCGTGTCTAGGAAGCAGAGTTCTTTTGTTCTGAGCAAGCTCACTGTTCTGGCCCTACAGGAAACACAGTAGAGTAGAAGAGTGCTCTTTTCTCAAAAGCAGAGTGTGTTTCTTATAAGGCGAGCTAAAGTTTGTTTCCCAGTCCTAAATCGAGTTGAATCACCTGCAGTTTCTGGTCCTAGGAGCAAGAGTTGTTTTTGGTAAGAAGAGTCACTATTGCGCTCCCTTTGTCATTCACAGTGCAAATAGCACTGGCGTCTGTTCCCAGCAGTACAGTGTATTGGACTGAAGAGGATCTACTGTTCTTCTCATTTTCCTAAGCAGAGTTGAACTAGATATGGCCCGTGTGTGTAGGAAGCACGGTTTTTTGTTCTGAGCAAGCTCACTGTTCAGACACTATAGGAAACACAGTAGAGTAGAAGTGTGACCTTTTCTCAAAGCAGAGCGTGTTTCTTGTAAGGCAAGCTAGCGTTTGTTTCCCAGTCCTAAGTGGAGTTGAATAACATGCAGTTTCTGGTCCTATGAGTAAGAGTTGTTTTCTGTAAAGAAGAGTCACTATTGTGCTCCCATTGCTGTACACAGTGCAAATAGTACTCGCGTCTGTTCCCAGCAAGTACAGTGTATTGGACTGAAGAGGATCTACTGTTCTCGTCAGTTTGCTAAGCAGAGTAGAACTAGATATGGCCGTGTGTGTAGGAAGCACAGTTCTTTTGTTCTGAGCAAGCTCACTGTTCTGGTCCTATAGGAAACACAGTAGAGTAGAAGAGTGCTCTTTTCTCAAAAGCAGAGTGTGTTTCTTGTAAGGCGAGCTTGCGTTTGTTTCCCAGTCCTAAATGGAGTTGAATCACATGCAGTTTCTGGTTTTATGAGCAAGAGTTGTTTTTTGGTATGAAGAGTCACAATTGCGCTCCCATTGTCATTCACAATGCAAATAGCATTCGCGTCTGTTCCCAGCAAGTACAGTGTATTGGACTGAAGAGGATCTACTGTTCTTGTCAGTTTCCTAAGGAGAATTGAACTAGATATGGCCGTGTGTGTAGGAAGCACAGTTCTTTTGTTCTGAGCAAGCTCACTGTTCTGGCCCTATAGGAAACACAGTAGAGTAGAAGAGTGCTCCTTCCTCAAAAGCAGAGTGTGTTTCTTTTAAGTCTAGCTAGCGTTTGTTTCCCAGTCCTAAATGGAGTTGAAATACACATATAGATTCTGGTCCTACGAGCAAGAGTTGTTTTCTGGTAAGAAGAGTCCATTTTTCGCTCCCTTTGCCATACACAGTACAAATAGCACTCGCGTCTGTTCCCAGCAAGTACAGTGTATTGGACTGAAGAGAGGCTACTGTTCTTTTCAGTTTCTTAAGCAGAATTGAACTAGATATGGCCCGTGTGTGTAGGAAGCACAGTTCTTTTGTCCTGAGCAAGCTCACTGTTCTGGCCCTATAGGAAACACAGTAGAGTAGAGGAGTGCTCTTTTCTCAAAAGCAGAGTGTGTTTCTTGTAAGTCTAGCTAGCGTTTGTTTCCCAGTCCTAAATGGAGGTGAATCAAATGCAGTTTTTGGTCCTACGAGCAAGAGTTGTTTTCTGGTAAGAAGAGTCACTATTGCGCTCCCATTGCCATACACAGTAAAAATAGCACTCGCGTCTGTTCCCAGCAAGTACAGTGTATTTGACTGAAGAGGAGCTACTGTTCTTGTCAGTTTCCTAAGCAGAGTTGAACTAGATATGGCACGTGTGTGTAGGAAGCACAGTTCTTTTGTTCTGAGCAAGCTCACTGTTCTGGCCCTATAGGAAACACAGTAGAGTAGAAGAGTGCTCTTTTCTCAAAAGCAGAAAGTGTTTCTTGTAAGGCGAGCTAGTGTTTGTTTCCCAGTTCTAAATGGAGTTGAATCACATGCAGTTTCTGGTCCTACGAGCAAGAGTTGTTTTCTGGTAAGAAGAGTCACTATTGCGCTCCCATTGCCAGACACAGTGCAAATCGCACTGGAGTTTGTTCCCAGCATGTACAGTGTATTGGACTGAAGAGGATCTACTGTTCTTGTCAGTTTACTAAGCAGAATTGAACTAAATATGGCCGTGTGTAGGAAGCACAGTTCTTTTGTTCTGAGCAAGCTCACTGTTCTGGCCCTATAGGAAACACAGTAGAGTAGAAGAGTGCTGTTTTCTCAAAAGCAGAGTGTGTTTCCTGTAAGGCGAGCTAGCATTTGTTTCCAAGTCCTAAATGGAGTTGAATCACATGCAGTTTCTGGTCCTACACGCAAGAGTTGTTTTCTGGTAAGGAAAGTCACTAATGTGCTCCCATTGCCATACACAGTGCAAATAGCACTCGCATCTGTTAACAGCAAGTACAGTGTATTGGACTGAAGAGGAGCTACTGTTCATGTCATTTTCCTAAGCAGAGTTGAATTAGATATGGCGTGAGTGTGTAGGAAGCACAGTTCTTTTGTTCTCAGCAAGCTCACTGTTCGGACCCCATAGAAATCACAGTAGAGTAGAAGAGTGCTCTTTACTCAAAAAGAAGACTGTGTTTCTTGTAAGGCGAGCTAGTGTTTGTTTCCCAGTCCTAAATGGAGTTGAATCACATGCAGTTTTTGGTCCTAAGAGCAAGAGTTGTTTTTTGGTAAGGAAAGTCACTATTGCGCTCCATTTCCATACACAGTGCAAATAGCACTCACGTCTGTTCGAAGCAAGTACAGTGTATTGGACTGAAGAGGAACTACTGTTCTCGTCAGTTTCCAAAGTAGAGTTGAACTAGATATGGCCCGTGTGTGTAGGAAGCACAGTTCTTTTGTTCTGAGAAAGCTCACTGTTCTGGCCCTATAGGAAACATAGTAGAGTAGAAGAGTGCTCTTTTCTAAAAAACAGAGTGTGTTTCATGTCAGGCAAGCTAGCGTTTGTTTTCCAGTCCTAAATGGAGCTGAATCACATGCAGTTTCTGGTCCTACCAGCAAGAGTTGTTTTCTGGTAAGAAGAGTCACTATTATGCTCCCATTGTCACACAGGGCAAATAGCACTGGCGTCTGTTCCCAGCATGTACAGTGTATTGGACTGAAGAGGAGCTACTGTTCTTGTCAGGTTCCTAAGCAGAGTTGAACTAGATATGGCACGTGTGTGTAGGAAGCACAGTTCTTTTGTTCTCAGCAAGCTCACTGTTCTTGCCCTATAGGAAACACAGTAGAGTAGAAGAGTGCTCTTTCCTCAAAAGCAGAGTGTGTTTTTAGAAAGGCGAGCTAGTGTTTGTTTCCTAGTCCTAAATGGAGTTTAATCACATGCAGTTTCTGGTCCTAAGAGCAAGAGTTGTTTTCTGGTAAGAAGAGTCACTGTTGTGCTCCCATTGCTGTTCACAGTGCAAATAGCACTCGCGTCTGTTCCCAGCAAGTACAGTGTATTGGACTGAAGAGGAGCTACTCTTCTTGTCAGTTTCATAGGCAGAGTTGAACTAGATATGGCCCGTGTGTGTAGGAAGCACAGTTCTTTTGTTCTGAGCAAGCTCACTGTTCTGGCCCTATAGGAAACACAATAGAGTAGAAGAGTGCTCTTTTCTCAAAGAAGAGCGTGTTTCTTGTAAGGCGAGCTAGCATTTGTTTCCCAGTCCTAAGTGGAGTTGAATAACATGCAGTTTCTGGTCCTATGAGCAAGAGTTGTTTTCTGGCAAGAAGAGTCACTATTGTGCTCCCATTGCTGTACACAGTGCAAATAGCACTCGTGTCTGTTCCCAGCAAGTACAGTGTATTGGACTGAAGAGGATCTACTGTTCTCGTCTGTATCCTAAGCAGAGTTGAACTAGATATGGCCCGTGTGTGTAGGAAGCACAGTTCTTTTGTTCTGAGCAAGCTCACTGTTCTGGTCCTATAGGAAACACAGTAGAGTAGAAGAGTGCCCTTTTCTCAAAAGCAGAGTGTGTTTCTTGTGAGGCGAGCTAGTGTTTGTTTCCCAGTCAGAAATGGAGTTGAATCACATGCAGTTTCTGGTCCTATGAGCAAGAGTTGTTTTGTGGTATGAAGAGTCACATGTGTGCTCCCATTGTCATACACAGAGCAAATAGCATTCGGGTCTGTTACCAGCAAGTACAGTGTATTGGAGTGAAGAGGATCTACTGTTCTTGTCAGTTTCCTAAGGAGAATTGAACTAGATATGGCTGTGTGTGTAGGAAGCACAGTTCTTTTGTTCTGAGCAAGCTCACTGTTCTGGCGCTAAAGGAAACACAGTAGAGTAGAAGAGTGCTCCTTCCTCAAAAGCAGAGTGTGTTACTTGTAAGGCGAGCTAGCATTTGTTTCCCAGTCCTAAATGGAGTTGAATCACATGCAGTTTTTGGTCCTACGAGCAAGAGTTGCTTTCTGGTAAGGAAAGTCACTATTGCGCTCCCATTGCCATACACAGTGCAAATAGCACTGGCATCTGTTGCCAGCATGTACAGTGTATTGGACTGAAGAGGAGATACTTCTCTTGTCAGTTTCCTCAGCAGAGTTCAACTAGATATGGCCTGGGTGTAGGAAGCACAGTTCTTTTGTTCTGAGCAAGTTCTCTGTTTGGACCCCCTAGGAAACACAGTAGAGTAGAAGAGTGCTCTTTTCTCAAAAGCAGAGTGTGTTTCTTCTAAGGCAAGCTAGCGTTTGTTTCCCAGTCCTAAATGGAGTTGAAATACACATGCAGTTTCTGGTCCTACGAGCGAGAGTTGTATTCTGGTGGAAGAGTCCATTTTGCGCTCCCTTTGCCATACACAGTGCAAATAGCACTCGCATCTGTTCCCAGCAAGTACAGTGTATTGGACTGAAGAGAGGCTACTGTTCTTGTCAGTTTCGTAAGCAGAATTGAACTAGATATGGCCCGTGTGTGTAGGAAGCACAGTTCTTTTGTTCTGAGCAAGCTCACTGTTCTGGCCCTATAGGAAACACAGTAGAGTTGAGGAGTGCTCTTTTCTCAAAAGCAGAGTGTGTTTCTTGTAAGGCTAGCTAGCGTTTGTTTCCCAGTCCTAAATGGAGGTGAATCAAATGCAGTTTTTGGTCCTACGAGCAAGAGTTGTTTTCTGGTAAGAAGAGTCACTATTGCGCTCCCATTGACATTCAAAGTAAAAATAGCACTTGCGTGTGTTCCCAACAAGTACAGTATATTGGACTGAAGAGGAGATACTGTTCTTGTCAGTTTCCTAAGGAGAGTTGAACTAGATATGGCCCGTGTGTGAAGGAAGAACAGTTCTTTTGTTCTGAGCAAGCTCACTGTTTGGACCGCATAGGAAACACAGTAGAGTAGATGTGTGCCCTATTCTCAAAAGCAGAGCGTGTTTCTTGTAAGGCGAGCTAGCGTTTGTTTCCCAGTCCTACCTGGAGTTGAATCAAATGCAGTTTTTGGTCCTACGAGCAAGAGTTGTTTTCTCTTAAGAAGAGTCACTTTGCGCTCTCATTGCCATACACAGTGCAAATAGCACTCGCGTCTGTTCCCAGTAAGTACAGTGTATTGGACTGAATAGGAGCTACTGTTCTCATCAGTTTCCTAAGCAGAGTTGAAATAGGTATGGCCCGTGTGTGTAGGAAGCACAGTTCTTTTGTTCTGAGCAAGCTCACTGTTCTTGCCCTATAGGAAACACTGTAGAGTAGAAGAGTGCTCTATTCTCAAAAGCAGAGTGTCTTTCTTGTCAGGCTAGCTAGCGTTTGTTTCCCAGTCCTAAATTGAGTTGAATCACATGCAGTTTCTGGTCCTACGAGCAAGAGTTTTTTCTGGTAAAAAGAGTCACTATTGCGCTCCCATTGTCATACACAGGGCAAATAGCACTGGTTTTTCTTCCCAGCCTGTACAGTGTATTGGACTGAAAAAAATCTTTTGTTCTTGTCAGTTTCCTATGCAGAATTGAACTACATATGGCCGTGTATGTAGGAAGCCAGTTCTTTCGTTCTGAGCAAGCTCTCTTTTCTGGTCCTATAGGAAACACAGTAGAGTAGAAGAGTGCTCTTTTCTCAAAAGCAGAGTGTGTTTCTTATAAGGCGAGCTAGCGTTTGTTTCCTAGTCCTAAATGGAGTTGAATCACATGCAGTTTTTGGTCCTACCAGCAAGAGTTGTTTTCTGGTAAGGAAAGTCACTATTGCCCTCCCTTTGCCATACACAGTGCAAATAGCACTCGCGTCTACTTCCAGCAAGTACAGTGTATTGGACTGAAGAGTAGCTACTGTTCTTGTCAGTTTTGTAATCAGAGTTGAACTAGATGTGGCCCTTGTGTGTAGAAAGCACTGTTCTTTTGTTCTGTGCAAGCTCACTGCTCGGACCCCATAGGAAACACAGTAGAGTAGAAGAGTGCTCTTTTCTCAAAAGCAGAGTGTGTTTCTTGTAAGGCGAGCTAGCGTTTGTTTCCCTGTCCTAAATGGAGTTGAATCACATGCATTTTCTGGTCCTACGAGCAAGAGTTGTTTTCTGGTAAGAAGAGTCACTATTGCGCTTCCATTGCCATACACAGTGCAAACAGCACTGGCGTCTGTTCCCTGCATGTACAGAGTATTGGACTTAAGAGGACCTACTGTTCTTGTCAATTTCCTAACAGAGTTGAACTAGATATGGCTCCTGTGTGTAGGAAGCACAGTTCTTTTGTTCTGAGCAAGTTCACTGTTCTGGCCCTATAGGAAACACAGTAGAGTAGAAGAGTGCTCTTTTCTCAAAAGCATAGTGTGTTTCTTTTAAGGCGAGTTAGCGTTTCTTTCCCAGTCCTAAATGGAGTTGTGTCACATGCAGTTTCTGGTCCTATGAACAAGACTTGTTTTCTGGTAAGAAGAATCACTATTGTGCTCCTATTGTCATACACAGGACAAATAGCACTGGTGTCTGTTCCCAGCATGTGCAGTGTATTTGACTGAAGAGGGTATACTGTTCTCGTCAGTTTCCTAAGCAGAATTGAACTAGATATGGCCCGTGTGTGTAGGAAGCACAGTCCTTTTGTTCTGAGCAAGCACACTGTTCTGGCCATAGAGGAAACACTGTAGAGTAGAAGAGTGCTCTTTTCTCAAAAGCAGAGTGTGTTTCTTGTGAGCAGAGCTAGCGTTTGTTTCCCAGTCCTACATGGAGTTGAGTCACATGCAGTTTTTGGTCCTAAGAGCAAGAGTTGTTTTCTGGTAAGAAGAGTCACTATTGTGCTCCCATTGTCATACACAGTACAAATAGCACTCGTGTCTGTTCCCAGCAAGTACAGTGTATTGGAGTGAAGAGGAGCTACTGTTCTTGTCAGTTTCCTAAGCAAAGTTGAATTAGATATGGTCCATGTGTGTAGGAAGCACAGTTCTTTTGTTCTGAGCAAGCTCACTGTTCGGACCCCTTAGGAAACACAGTAGAGTAGAAGAGTGCTCTTTTCTCAAAAGCAGAGTGTGTTTCTTGTAAGGTGAGCTAGCGTTTGTTTCCCAGTCCTAAATGGAGTTGAATCCCATGCAGTTTCTGGTCCTACGAGCAAGAGCTGTTTTCTGGTAAGAAGAGTCACTATTGCGCTCCCATTGCCATACACACTGCAAATAGCACTGGCGTGTGTTCCCAGCAAGTACAGTGTATTGGCCTGAAGAGGAGCTACTGTTCTTGTCAGTTTCCTAAGCAGAGTTGAACTAGATATGTCCCCTGTGTGTAGGAAGCACAGTTCTTTTGTTCTGAGCAAGTTCTCTGTTTGGACCACATAGGAAACACAGTAGAGTAGAAGAGTGCTCATTTGTCAAAAGCAAAGTGTGTTTCTTGTAAGGCGAGCTAGCGTTTGTTTCCCAGTCCTAAATGGAGTTGAAATACACATGAAGTTTCTGGTCCTACGAGCGAGACTTGTTTTCTGGTAAGAAGAGTCCATTTTGCGCTCCCTTTGCCATACACAGTGCAAATAGCACTCGCGTCTGTTCCCAGCAAGTACAGTGTATTGGACTGAAGAGAGGCTACTGTTCTTGTCAGTTTCATAAGCAGAATTGAACTAGATATGGCCCGTGTGTGTAGAAAGCACAGTTCTTTTGTTCTGAGCAAGCACACTGTTCTGGGCCTATAGGAAACACAGTAGAGTAGAGGACTGCTCTTTTCTCATAAGCAGAGTGTGTTTCTTATAAGGCTAGCTAGCGTTTGTTTCCCAGTCCTAAATGGAGGTGAATCAAATGCAGTTTTTGGTCCTACGAGCAAGAGTTGTTCTCTGGTAAGAAGAGTCACTATTGCGCTCCCATTGCCATTCACAGTAAAAATAGCACTCACGTCTGTTCCCAACAAGTACAGTGTATTGGACTGAAGAGGAGATAGTTTTCTTGTCAGTTTTCTAAGGAGAGTTGAACTAGATATTGCCCGTGTGTGTAGGAAGCACTGTTCTTTTGTTCTGAGCAAGCTCACTGTTCGAACCCCAGAGGAAACACAGTAGAGTAGAAGAGTGCTCTTTTCTCAAAAGCAGAGTGTGTTTCTTATAAGGCAAGCTAGCGTTTGTTTCCCAGTCCTAAATGGAGCTGAAATACACATGCAGTTTCTGGTCCTACGAGCAAGAGTTGTTTTCTGGTAAGAAAAGTCACTATTTCGCTCCCTTTGCCATACACAGTGCAAATAGCCCTCGTGTCTGTTCCCACCAAGTACAGTGTATTGGACTGAAGAGGATCTACTGTTCTTGTTAGTTTCCTAAGTAGAGTTGATCTAGATATGGCAAGTGTGTCTAGGAAGCACAGTTCTTTTGTTCTCAGCAAGCTCACTGTTCGGACTCTATAGAAAACACAGTAGAGTAGAAGAGTGCTCTTTTATCAAAAGCATCGTGTGTTTCTTGTATGTCAAGCTAGCGTTTGTTTCCCAGTCCTAAATGGCGTTGAATCACATGCAGTTTCTGGTCCTAGGAGAAAGAGTTGTTTTCTGGTAAAAAGAGTCACTATTGCGCTCCCATTGTCATACACAGGGCAAATAGCACTGGCGTCTGTTACCAGCATGTACAGTGTATTGGACTGAAGAGGATCTACTGTTCTTGTCAGGTTCCTAAGCAGAGTTGAACTAGATATGGCCCGTGTGTGTAGGAAGCACATTTCTTTTGTTCTCAGCAAGCTCTCTCTTCGGACCCCATAGGAAACACAGTAGAGTAGATTTGTGCCCTATTCTCAAAAGCAGAGCATGTTTCTTGTAAGGCGAGCTAGTGTTTGTTTCCCAGTCTTAAGTGGATTGAATCAAATGCAGTTTCTGGTCCTAAGAGCAAGAGTTGTTTCCTGGTAAGAAGATTCACTATTGTGCACTTATTGCAGTACACAGTGCAAATAGCACACGCGTCTGTTCCGAGCAAGTACAGTGTATTGGAATGAAGAGGAGCTACTGTTCTCGTCAGTTTCCTAAGCAGAGTTGAACTAGATATGGCCCATGTGCGTAGGAAGCACAGTTCTTTTGTTCTGAGAAAGCTCACTGTTCTGGCCCTATAGGAAACATAGTAGAGTAGAAGAGTGCTCTTTTCTAAAAAACAGAGTGTGTTTCATGTCAGGCGAGCTAGTGTTTGTTTCCCAGTCCTAAATGGAGCTGAATCACATGCAGTTTCTGGTCCTAGGAGCAAGAGTTGTTTTCTGGTAAGAAGAGTCACTATTATGCTGCCATTGTCATACACAGGGCAAATAGCACTGGCGTCTGTTCCCAGCATGTACAGTGTATTGGACTGAAGAGCAGCTACTGTTCTTGTCAGGTTCCTAAGAAGAGTTGAACTAGATATGACCCGTGTGTGTAGGAAGCACAGTTCTTTTGTTCTCAGCAAGCTCACTGTTCTTGCCCTATAGGAAACACAGTAGAGTAGAAGAGTGTTCTTTCCTCAAAAGCAGAGTGTGTTTCTAGAAAGGCAAGCGAGTGTATGTTTCCCAGTCCTAAATGGAGTTGAATCACATGCAGTTTCTGGTCCTAAGAGCAAGAGTTGTTTTCTGGTAAGAAGAGTCACTGTTGTGCTCCCATTGCTGTTCTCAGTGCAAATAGCACTGTCGTCTGTTCCCAGCATGTACAGTGTATTGGACTGAAGAGGAGCTACTCTTCTTGTCAGTTTCCAAAGCAGAGTTGAACTAGATATGGCCCGTGTGTGTAGGAAGCAGAGTTCTTTTGTTCTGAGCAAGCTCACTGTTCTGGCCGTATAGGAAACACAGTAGAGTAGAAGAGTGCTCTTTTCTCAAAAGCAGAGTGTGTTTCTTGTAAGGCAAGCTAGCATTTGTTTCCCAGTCATAAATGGAGTTGAATCACATGCAGTTTCTTGTCCTACGAGCAAGAGTTGTTTTCTGGTAAGAAGAGTCACTAATGCGCTCCCTTTGCCATACACAGTGCAAATAGCACTCGCGTCTGCTCCCAGCAATAACAGTGTATTGGACTGAAGAGGATCTACTGTTCTTGTCAGTTTCCTATGCAGAATTGAACTAGATATGGCCCGTGTCTAGGAAGCAGAGTTCTTTTGTTCTGAGCAAGCTCACTGTTCTGGCCCTACAGGAAACACAGTAGAGTAGAAGAGTGCTCTTTTCTCAAAAGCAGAGTGTGTTTCTTATAAGGCGAGCTAAAGTTTGTTTCCCAGTCCTAAATCGAGTTGAATCACATGCAGTTTCTGGTCCTAGGAGCAAGAGTTGTTTTTGGTAAGAAGAGTCACTATTGCGCTCCCTTTGTCATTCACAGTGCAAATAGCACTGGCGTCTGTTCCCAGCAGTACAGTGTATTGGACTGAAGAGGATCTACTGTTCTTCTCATTTTCCTAAGCAGAGTTGAACTAGATATGGCCCGTGTGTGTAGGAAGCACGGTTTTTTGTTCTGAGCAAGCTCACTGTTCAGACACTATAGGAAACACAGTAGAGTAGAAGTGTGACCTTTTCTCAAAGCAGAGCGTGTTTCTTGTAAGGCAAGCTAGCGTTTGTTTCCCAGTCCTAAGTGGAGTTGAATAACATGCAGTTTCTGGTCCTATGAGTAAGAGTTGTTTTCTGTAAAGAAGAGTCACTATTGTGCTCCCATTGCTGTACACAGTGCAAATAGTACTCGCGTCTGTTCCCAGCAAGTACAGTGTATTGGACTGAAGAGGATCTACTGTTCTCGTCAGTTTGCTAAGCAGAGTAGAACTAGATATGGCCGTGTGTGTAGGAAGCACAGTTCTTTTGTTCTGAGCAAGCTCACTGTTCTGGTCCTATAGGAAACACAGTAGAGTAGAAGAGTGCTCTTTTCTCAAAAGCAGAGTGTGTTTCTTGTAAGGCGAGCTTGCGTTTGTTTCCCAGTCCTAAATGGAGTTGAATCACATGCAGTTTCTGGTTTTATGAGCAAGAGTTGTTTTTTGGTATGAAGAGTCACAATTGCGCTCCCATTGTCATTCACAATGCAAATAGCATTCGCGTCTGTTCCCAGCAAGTACAGTGTATTGGACTGAAGAGGATCTACTGTTCTTGTCAGTTTCCTAAGGAGAATTGAACTAGATATGGCCGTGTGTGTAGGAAGCACAGTTCTTTTGTTCTGAGCAAGCTCACTGTTCTGGCCCTATAGGAAACACAGTAGAGTAGAAGAGTGCTCCTTCCTCAAAAGCAGAGTGTGTTTCTTTTAAGTCTAGCTAGCGTTTGTTTCCCAGTCCTAAATGGAGTTGAAATACACATATAGATTCTGGTCCTACGAGCAAGAGTTGTTTTCTGGTAAGAAGAGTCCATTTTTCGCTCCCTTTGCCATACACAGTACAAATAGCACTCGCGTCTGTTCCCAGCAAGTACAGTGTATTGGACTGAAGAGAGGCTACTGTTCTTTTCAGTTTCTTAAGCAGAATTGAACTAGATATGGCCCGTGTGTGTAGGAAGCACAGTTCTTTTGTCCTGAGCAAGCTCACTGTTCTGGCCCTATAGGAAACACAGTAGAGTAGAGGAGTGCTCTTTTCTCAAAAGCAGAGTGTGTTTCTTGTAAGTCTAGCTAGCGTTTGTTTCCCAGTCCTAAATGGAGGTGAATCAAATGCAGTTTTTGGTCCTACGAGCAAGAGTTGTTTTCTGGTAAGAAGAGTCACTATTGCGCTCCCATTGCCATACACAGTAAAAATAGCACTCGCGTCTGTTCCCAGCAAGTACAGTGTATTTGACTGAAGAGGAGCTACTGTTCTTGTCAGTTTCCTAAGCAGAGTTGAACTAGATATGGCACGTGTGTGTAGGAAGCACAGTTCTTTTGTTCTGAGCAAGCTCACTGTTCTGGCCCTATAGGAAACACAGTAGAGTAGAAGAGTGCTCTTTTCTCAAAAGCAGAAAGTGTTTCTTGTAAGGCGAGCTAGTGTTTGTTTCCCAGTTCTAAATGGAGTTGAATCACATGCAGTTTCTGGTCCTACGAGCAAGAGTTGTTTTCTGGTAAGAAGAGTCACTATTGCGCTCCCATTGCCAGACACAGTGCAAATCGCACTGGAGTTTGTTCCCAGCATGTACAGTGTATTGGACTGAAGAGGATCTACTGTTCTTGTCAGTTTACTAAGCAGAATTGAACTAAATATGGCCGTGTGTAGGAAGCACAGTTCTTTTGTTCTGAGCAAGCTCACTGTTCTGGCCCTATAGGAAACACAGTAGAGTAGAAGAGTGCTGTTTTCTCAAAAGCAGAGTGTGTTTCCTGTAAGGCGAGCTAGCATTTGTTTCCAAGTCCTAAATGGAGTTGAATCACATGCAGTTTCTGGTCCTACACGCAAGAGTTGTTTTCTGGTAAGGAAAGTCACTAATGTGCTCCCATTGCCATACACAGTGCAAATAGCACTCGCATCTGTTAACAGCAAGTACAGTGTATTGGACTGAAGAGGAGCTACTGTTCATGTCATTTTCCTAAGCAGAGTTGAATTAGATATGGCGTGAGTGTGTAGGAAGCACAGTTCTTTTGTTCTCAGCAAGCTCACTGTTCGGACCCCATAGAAATCACAGTAGAGTAGAAGAGTGCTCTTTACTCAAAAAGAAGACTGTGTTTCTTGTAAGGCGAGCTAGTGTTTGTTTCCCAGTCCTAAATGGAGTTGAATCACATGCAGTTTTTGGTCCTAAGAGCAAGAGTTGTTTTTTGGTAAGGAAAGTCACTATTGCGCTCCATTTCCATACACAGTGCAAATAGCACTCACGTCTGTTCGAAGCAAGTACAGTGTATTGGACTGAAGAGGAACTACTGTTCTCGTCAGTTTCCAAAGTAGAGTTGAACTAGATATGGCCCGTGTGTGTAGGAAGCACAGTTCTTTTGTTCTGAGAAAGCTCACTGTTCTGGCCCTATAGGAAACATAGTAGAGTAGAAGAGTGCTCTTTTCTAAAAAACAGAGTGTGTTTCATGTCAGGCAAGCTAGCGTTTGTTTTCCAGTCCTAAATGGAGCTGAATCACATGCAGTTTCTGGTCCTACCAGCAAGAGTTGTTTTCTGGTAAGAAGAGTCACTATTATGCTCCCATTGTCACACAGGGCAAATAGCACTGGCGTCTGTTCCCAGCATGTACAGTGTATTGGACTGAAGAGGAGCTACTGTTCTTGTCAGGTTCCTAAGCAGAGTTGAACTAGATATGGCACGTGTGTGTAGGAAGCACAGTTCTTTTGTTCTCAGCAAGCTCACTGTTCTTGCCCTATAGGAAACACAGTAGAGTAGAAGAGTGCTCTTTCCTCAAAAGCAGAGTGTGTTTTTAGAAAGGCGAGCTAGTGTTTGTTTCCTAGTCCTAAATGGAGTTTAATCACATGCAGTTTCTGGTCCTAAGAGCAAGAGTTGTTTTCTGGTAAGAAGAGTCACTGTTGTGCTCCCATTGCTGTTCACAGTGCAAATAGCACTCGCGTCTGTTCCCAGCAAGTACAGTGTATTGGACTGAAGAGGAGCTACTCTTCTTGTCAGTTTCATAGGCAGAGTTGAACTAGATATGGCCCGTGTGTGTAGGAAGCACAGTTCTTTTGTTCTGAGCAAGCTCACTGTTCTGGCCCTATAGGAAACACAATAGAGTAGAAGAGTGCTCTTTTCTCAAAGAAGAGCGTGTTTCTTGTAAGGCGAGCTAGCATTTGTTTCCCAGTCCTAAGTGGAGTTGAATAACATGCAGTTTCTGGTCCTATGAGCAAGAGTTGTTTTCTGGCAAGAAGAGTCACTATTGTGCTCCCATTGCTGTACACAGTGCAAATAGCACTCGTGTCTGTTCCCAGCAAGTACAGTGTATTGGACTGAAGAGGATCTACTGTTCTCGTCTGTATCCTAAGCAGAGTTGAACTAGATATGGCCCGTGTGTGTAGGAAGCACAGTTCTTTTGTTCTGAGCAAGCTCACTGTTCTGGTCCTATAGGAAACACAGTAGAGTAGAAGAGTGCCCTTTTCTCAAAAGCAGAGTGTGTTTCTTGTGAGGCGAGCTAGTGTTTGTTTCCCAGTCAGAAATGGAGTTGAATCACATGCAGTTTCTGGTCCTATGAGCAAGAGTTGTTTTGTGGTATGAAGAGTCACATGTGTGCTCCCATTGTCATACACAGAGCAAATAGCATTCGGGTCTGTTACCAGCAAGTACAGTGTATTGGAGTGAAGAGGATCTACTGTTCTTGTCAGTTTCCTAAGGAGAATTGAACTAGATATGGCTGTGTGTGTAGGAAGCACAGTTCTTTTGTTCTGAGCAAGCTCACTGTTCTGGCGCTAAAGGAAACACAGTAGAGTAGAAGAGTGCTCCTTCCTCAAAAGCAGAGTGTGTTACTTGTAAGGCGAGCTAGCATTTGTTTCCCAGTCCTAAATGGAGTTGAATCACATGCAGTTTTTGGTCCTACGAGCAAGAGTTGCTTTCTGGTAAGGAAAGTCACTATTGCGCTCCCATTGCCATACACAGTGCAAATAGCACTGGCATCTGTTGCCAGCATGTACAGTGTATTGGACTGAAGAGGAGATACTTCTCTTGTCAGTTTCCTCAGCAGAGTTCAACTAGATATGGCCTGGGTGTAGGAAGCACAGTTCTTTTGTTCTGAGCAAGTTCTCTGTTTGGACCCCCTAGGAAACACAGTAGAGTAGAAGAGTGCTCTTTTCTCAAAAGCAGAGTGTGTTTCTTCTAAGGCAAGCTAGCGTTTGTTTCCCAGTCCTAAATGGAGTTGAAATACACATGCAGTTTCTGGTCCTACGAGCGAGAGTTGTATTCTGGTGGAAGAGTCCATTTTGCGCTCCCTTTGCCATACACAGTGCAAATAGCACTCGCATCTGTTCCCAGCAAGTACAGTGTATTGGACTGAAGAGAGGCTACTGTTCTTGTCAGTTTCGTAAGCAGAATTGAACTAGATATGGCCCGTGTGTGTAGGAAGCACAGTTCTTTTGTTCTGAGCAAGCTCACTGTTCTGGCCCTATAGGAAACACAGTAGAGTTGAGGAGTGCTCTTTTCTCAAAAGCAGAGTGTGTTTCTTGTAAGGCTAGCTAGCGTTTGTTTCCCAGTCCTAAATGGAGGTGAATCAAATGCAGTTTTTGGTCCTACGAGCAAGAGTTGTTTTCTGGTAAGAAGAGTCACTATTGCGCTCCCATTGACATTCAAAGTAAAAATAGCACTTGCGTGTGTTCCCAACAAGTACAGTATATTGGACTGAAGAGGAGATACTGTTCTTGTCAGTTTCCTAAGGAGAGTTGAACTAGATATGGCCCGTGTGTGAAGGAAGAACAGTTCTTTTGTTCTGAGCAAGCTCACTGTTTGGACCGCATAGGAAACACAGTAGAGTAGATGTGTGCCCTATTCTCAAAAGCAGAGCGTGTTTCTTGTAAGGCGAGCTAGCGTTTGTTTCCCAGTCCTACCTGGAGTTGAATCAAATGCAGTTTTTGGTCCTACGAGCAAGAGTTGTTTTCTCTTAAGAAGAGTCACTTTGCGCTCTCATTGCCATACACAGTGCAAATAGCACTCGCGTCTGTTCCCAGTAAGTACAGTGTATTGGACTGAATAGGAGCTACTGTTCTCATCAGTTTCCTAAGCAGAGTTGAAATAGGTATGGCCCGTGTGTGTAGGAAGCACAGTTCTTTTGTTCTGAGCAAGCTCACTGTTCTTGCCCTATAGGAAACACTGTAGAGTAGAAGAGTGCTCTATTCTCAAAAGCAGAGTGTCTTTCTTGTCAGGCTAGCTAGCGTTTGTTTCCCAGTCCTAAATTGAGTTGAATCACATGCAGTTTCTGGTCCTACGAGCAAGAGTTTTTTCTGGTAAAAAGAGTCACTATTGCGCTCCCATTGTCATACACAGGGCAAATAGCACTGGTTTTTCTTCCCAGCCTGTACAGTGTATTGGACTGAAAAAAATCTTTTGTTCTTGTCAGTTTCCTATGCAGAATTGAACTACATATGGCCGTGTATGTAGGAAGCCAGTTCTTTCGTTCTGAGCAAGCTCTCTTTTCTGGTCCTATAGGAAACACAGTAGAGTAGAAGAGTGCTCTTTTCTCAAAAGCAGAGTGTGTTTCTTATAAGGCGAGCTAGCGTTTGTTTCCTAGTCCTAAATGGAGTTGAATCACATGCAGTTTTTGGTCCTACCAGCAAGAGTTGTTTTCTGGTAAGGAAAGTCACTATTGCCCTCCCTTTGCCATACACAGTGCAAATAGCACTCGCGTCTACTTCCAGCAAGTACAGTGTATTGGACTGAAGAGTAGCTACTGTTCTTGTCAGTTTTGTAATCAGAGTTGAACTAGATGTGGCCCTTGTGTGTAGAAAGCACTGTTCTTTTGTTCTGTGCAAGCTCACTGCTCGGACCCCATAGGAAACACAGTAGAGTAGAAGAGTGCTCTTTTCTCAAAAGCAGAGTGTGTTTCTTGTAAGGCGAGCTAGCGTTTGTTTCCCTGTCCTAAATGGAGTTGAATCACATGCATTTTCTGGTCCTACGAGCAAGAGTTGTTTTCTGGTAAGAAGAGTCACTATTGCGCTTCCATTGCCATACACAGTGCAAACAGCACTGGCGTCTGTTCCCTGCATGTACAGAGTATTGGACTTAAGAGGACCTACTGTTCTTGTCAATTTCCTAACAGAGTTGAACTAGATATGGCTCCTGTGTGTAGGAAGCACAGTTCTTTTGTTCTGAGCAAGTTCACTGTTCTGGCCCTATAGGAAACACAGTAGAGTAGAAGAGTGCTCTTTTCTCAAAAGCATAGTGTGTTTCTTTTAAGGCGAGTTAGCGTTTCTTTCCCAGTCCTAAATGGAGTTGTGTCACATGCAGTTTCTGGTCCTATGAACAAGACTTGTTTTCTGGTAAGAAGAATCACTATTGTGCTCCTATTGTCATACACAGGACAAATAGCACTGGTGTCTGTTCCCAGCATGTGCAGTGTATTTGACTGAAGAGGGTATACTGTTCTCGTCAGTTTCCTAAGCAGAATTGAACTAGATATGGCCCGTGTGTGTAGGAAGCACAGTCCTTTTGTTCTGAGCAAGCACACTGTTCTGGCCATAGAGGAAACACTGTAGAGTAGAAGAGTGCTCTTTTCTCAAAAGCAGAGTGTGTTTCTTGTGAGCAGAGCTAGCGTTTGTTTCCCAGTCCTACATGGAGTTGAGTCACATGCAGTTTTTGGTCCTAAGAGCAAGAGTTGTTTTCTGGTAAGAAGAGTCACTATTGTGCTCCCATTGTCATACACAGTACAAATAGCACTCGTGTCTGTTCCCAGCAAGTACAGTGTATTGGAGTGAAGAGGAGCTACTGTTCTTGTCAGTTTCCTAAGCAAAGTTGAATTAGATATGGTCCATGTGTGTAGGAAGCACAGTTCTTTTGTTCTGAGCAAGCTCACTGTTCGGACCCCTTAGGAAACACAGTAGAGTAGAAGAGTGCTCTTTTCTCAAAAGCAGAGTGTGTTTCTTGTAAGGTGAGCTAGCGTTTGTTTCCCAGTCCTAAATGGAGTTGAATCCCATGCAGTTTCTGGTCCTACGAGCAAGAGCTGTTTTCTGGTAAGAAGAGTCACTATTGCGCTCCCATTGCCATACACACTGCAAATAGCACTGGCGTGTGTTCCCAGCAAGTACAGTGTATTGGCCTGAAGAGGAGCTACTGTTCTTGTCAGTTTCCTAAGCAGAGTTGAACTAGATATGTCCCCTGTGTGTAGGAAGCACAGTTCTTTTGTTCTGAGCAAGTTCTCTGTTTGGACCACATAGGAAACACAGTAGAGTAGAAGAGTGCTCATTTGTCAAAAGCAAAGTGTGTTTCTTGTAAGGCGAGCTAGCGTTTGTTTCCCAGTCCTAAATGGAGTTGAAATACACATGAAGTTTCTGGTCCTACGAGCGAGACTTGTTTTCTGGTAAGAAGAGTCCATTTTGCGCTCCCTTTGCCATACACAGTGCAAATAGCACTCGCGTCTGTTCCCAGCAAGTACAGTGTATTGGACTGAAGAGAGGCTACTGTTCTTGTCAGTTTCATAAGCAGAATTGAACTAGATATGGCCCGTGTGTGTAGAAAGCACAGTTCTTTTGTTCTGAGCAAGCACACTGTTCTGGGCCTATAGGAAACACAGTAGAGTAGAGGACTGCTCTTTTCTCATAAGCAGAGTGTGTTTCTTGTAAGGCTAGCTAGCGTTTGTTTCCCAGTCCTAAATGGAGGTGAATCAAATGCAGTTTTTGGTCCTACGAGCAAGAGTTGTTCTCTGGTAAGAAGAGTCACTATTGCGCTCCCATTGCCATTCACAGTAAAAATAGCACTCACGTCTGTTCCCAACAAGTACAGTGTATTGGACTGAAGAGGAGATAGTTTTCTTGTCAGTTTTCTAAGGAGAGTTGAACTAGATATTGCCCGTGTGTGTAGGAAGCACTGTTCTTTTGTTCTGAGCAAGCTCACTGTTCGAACCCCAGAGGAAACACAGTAGAGTAGAAGAGTGCTCTTTTCTCAAAAGCAGAGTGTGTTTCTTATAAGGCAAGCTAGCGTTTGTTTCCCAGTCCTAAATGGAGCTGAAATACACATGCAGTTTCTGGTCCTACGAGCAAGAGTTGTTTTCTGGTAAGAAAAGTCACTATTTCGCTCCCTTTGCCATACACAGTGCAAATAGCCCTCGTGTCTGTTCCCACCAAGTACAGTGTATTGGACTGAAGAGGATCTACTGTTCTTGTTAGTTTCCTAAGTAGAGTTGATCTAGATATGGCAAGTGTGTCTAGGAAGCACAGTTCTTTTGTTCTCAGCAAGCTCACTGTTCGGACTCTATAGAAAACACAGTAGAGTAGAAGAGTGCTCTTTTATCAAAAGCATCGTGTGTTTCTTGTATGTCAAGCTAGCGTTTGTTTCCCAGTCCTAAATGGCGTTGAATCACATGCAGTTTCTGGTCCTAGGAGAAAGAGTTGTTTTCTGGTAAAAAGAGTCACTATTGCGCTCCCATTGTCATACACAGGGCAAATAGCACTGGCGTCTGTTACCAGCATGTACAGTGTATTGGACTGAAGAGGATCTACTGTTCTTGTCAGGTTCCTAAGCAGAGTTGAACTAGATATGGCCCGTGTGTGTAGGAAGCACATTTCTTTTGTTCTCAGCAAGCTCTCTCTTCGGACCCCATAGGAAACACAGTAGAGTAGATTTGTGCCCTATTCTCAAAAGCAGAGCATGTTTCTTGTAAGGCGAGCTAGTGTTTGTTTCCCAGTCTTAAGTGGATTGAATCAAATGCAGTTTCTGGTCCTAAGAGCAAGAGTTGTTTCCTGGTAAGAAGATTCACTATTGTGCACTTATTGCAGTACACAGTGCAAATAGCACACGCGTCTGTTCCGAGCAAGTACAGTGTATTGGAATGAAGAGGAGCTACTGTTCTCGTCAGTTTCCTAAGCAGAGTTGAACTAGATATGGACCGTGTGTGTAGGAAGCACATTTCTTTTGTTCTGAGCAAGCTCACTGTTCAAGCCCTATAGGAAACACAGTAAATTAGAAGAGTGCTCTTTTCTCAAAAGCAGAGTGTGTTTCTTGTAAGGCGAGCTAGCGTTTGTTTCCCAGTCCTAAATGGAGTTGAATCAAATGCAGTTTTTGGTCCTACGAGCAAGAGTTGTTTTCTGGTAAGAAGAGTCACTGTTGCGCTCCCATTTCCATACACAGTAAAAATAGCACTCGTGTCTTTTCCCAGCAAGTACAGTGTATTGGACTGAAGAGGAGCTACTGTTCTTGTCAGTTTCCTATGCAGAGTTGAACTAGATATGGCCCGTGTGTGTAGGAAGCACAGTTCTTTTGTTCTGAGCAAGCTCACAGTTCGAACCCCATAGGAAACACAGTAGAGTAAAAGAGTGCTCTTTTCTCAAAAGCAGAGTGTGTTTCTTGTAAGGTGAGCAGGTGTTTTTTTTCCCAGTCCTAAATGGAGTTGAATCACATGCAGTTTAAGGTCCTAGGAACAAGAGCTGTTTTCTGGTAAGGAAAGTCACTATTGCGCTCCCATTGAAATATACAGTGCAAATAGCACTCACGTCTGTTCCGAGCAAGTACAGTGTATTGAAATGAAGAGGAGATACTGTTCTTGTCAGTTTCCTAAGCAGAGTTGAACTAGATATGACCCGTGTGTGTAGGAAGCACAGTTTTTTTGTTCTGAGCAAGCACACTGTTTGGACCCCATAGGAAATACAGTAGAGTAGATGTGTGCCCTATTTTCAAAAGCAGAGTGTGTTTCTTGTAAGACAAGCTAGCGTTTCTTTGCAAATCCTAAATGGAGTTGAGTCACATGCAGTTTCTGGTCCTATGAGCTAGAGTTGTTTTCTGGTAAGAAGAGTCACTATTGCGCTCCCATTGTCATACACAGGGCAAATAGCACTGGCTTCTGATCCCAGCAAGTACAGTGTATTGGACTGAAGAGGATCTACTGTTCTTGTCAGTTTCCTAAGCAGAATTGAACTAGATATGGCCCGTGTGTGTAGGAAGCAAAGTTCTTTTGTTCTGAGCAAGCTCACTGTTCTGGCCATATAGGAAAAACAGTAGAGTAGAAAAGTGCTCTTTTCTCAAAAGCAGAGTGTGTTTCTTCTAAGGCGAGCTAGCGTTTGTTGCCCAGTCCTAAGTGGAGTTGAATCACATGCAGTTTTTGGTTCTACGAGCAAGAGTTGTTTTCTGGTAAAGAAGAGTCACTATTTCGCTCCCATTGCCATACACAGTACAAATAGCACTCGTGTCTGTTCCCATCAAGTACAGTGTATTGGACTGAAGAGGAGCTACTGTTCTTGTCAGTTTCCTAAGAAGAGTTGAACTAGATATGGCCTGTGTGTTTAGGAAGCACAGTTCTTTTGTTCTGAGCAAGCTCACTGTTCGAACCCCATAGGAAAACAGTAGAGTAGAAGAGTGTTCTTTTCTCAGAAGCAGAGTGTGTTTCTTGTAAGGCGAGCTAGCATTTGTTTCCCAGTCCTAAATGGAGTTCAAATACACATGCAGTTTCTGGTCCTATGAGCTAGAGTTGTTTTCTGGTAAGAAGAGTCACTATTGTGCTCCCTTTGACATACACAGTGCAAATAGCACTCGCGTCTGTTCCCAGCAAGTACATTGTATTGGACTGAAGAGGAGCTACTGTTCTTGTCAGTATCCTAAGCAGAATTGAACTAGATATGGCCCGTGTGTGTAGGAAGCACAGTTCTTTTGTTCTGAGCAAGCTCACTGTTCTGGCCCTATAGGAAACACAGTAGAATAGAAGAGTGCTCTTTTCTCAAAAGCAGAGTGTGTCTCTTGTAAGGCGAGCTAGTGTTTGTTTACCAGTCCTAAATGAAGTTGAATCAAATGCAGTTTTTGGTCCTACGAGCAAGAGTTGTTTTCTGGTAAGAAGAGTCACTATTGCGCTCCCATTGCCATACACAGTACAAATAGCACTCGCTTCTGTTTCCAGCAAGTACAGTGTATTGGACTGAAGAGGAGCTACTGTTCTTGTCAGTTTCCTAAGCAGAGTTGAACTAGATATGGACCGTGTGTGTAGGAAGCACAGTTCTTTTGTTCTCAGCAATCTCACTGTTCGGACCCCATAGAAAACACAGTAGAGTAGAAGAGTGCTCTATTCTCAAAAGCAGAGTGTGTTTCTTGTAAGGCGAGCTAGCGTTTGTTTCCCAGTCCTAAATGGAGTTGAATAACATGCAGTTTCTGGTCCTACGAGCAAAAGTTTTTTCTGGTAATAAGAGTAACTGTTGTGCTCCCATTGTCATACACAGGGCAAATAGCACTGGCGTCTGTTCCCAGCAAGTACAGTGTATTGGGCTGAAGAGGAGCTACTGTTCTTGTCATTTTCCTAAGCAGAGTTGAATTGGATATGGCGCGAGTGTGTAGGAAGCACAGTTCTTTTGTTCTCAGCAAGCTCACAATTCGGACCCCATACAAAACACAGTAGAGTTGAAGAGTGCACTTTCCTCAAAAAGAAGAGTATGTTTCTTGTAAGGCGAGCTAGCATTTGTTTCCCAGTCCTAAACGGAGTTGAATGACATTCAGTTTCTGGTCCTACGAGCAAGAGTTGTTTTCTGGTAAAAAGAGTAACTATTGCGCTCCCATTGCTGTACACAGTGCAAATAGCACTCGCGTATGTACCCAGCAAGTACAGTGTATTGGACTGTAGAGGAGCTACTGTTCTCATCAGTTTCCTAAGCAGAGTTGAACTAGATATGGCCCGTGTGTGTAGGAAGCACAGTTCTTTTCTTCTGAGCAAGCTCGCTGTACTGGCCCTATAGGAAACACATTAGAGTAGAAGAGTGCTCTTTTCTCAAAAAAAGATTGTGTTTCTTGTAAGGCGAGCTAGCGTTTGTTTCTCAGTCCTAAATGGAGTTGAATCACATGCAGTTAATGGTCCTACAAGCAAGAGTTGTTTTCTGGTAAGAAGAGTCACTATTGCACTCCCATTGTCATACACAGGGCAAATAGCACTGGCTGCTGTTCCCATCATGTACAGTGTATTGGACTGAAGAGGATCTACTGTTCTTGTCAGGTTCCTAAGCAGAGTTGAACTAGATATGGCCCATGTGTGTAGGAAGCACAGTTCTTTTGCACTCAGCATGCTCACTGTTCTGGCCCTATAGGAAACACAGTAGAGAAGAAGCTTGCTCTTTCCTCAAAAGCAGAGTGTGTTTCTTGTAAGGCGAGCTAGCGTTTGTTTCCCAGTGCTAAATGGAGATGAAACCCATCAGTTTCAGGTCCTACGAGCAAGAGTTGTTTTTTGGTAATGAAAGTCACTATTGCGCTCCCATTGCCATACACAGTGCAAATAACACTCGCGTCTGTTCCCAGCAAGTACAGTGTATTGGACTGAAGAGGATCTACTGTTCTTGTCAGTTTCCTAAGCAGAATTGAACTAGATTTGGCCCGTGTGTGTAGGAAGCACAGTTCTTCTGTTCTGAGCAAGCTCACTGTTTGGACCCCATAGGAAACACAGTAGAGTAGATATGTGCCCTATTCTCAAAAGCAGAATGTGTTTCTTGTAAGGCGAGCTAGCGTTTGTTTCCCAATCCTAAATGGAGTTGAATCAAATGCCGTTTTTCGTCCTACGAGCAAGAGTTGTTTTCTGGTAAGAAGAGTCACTATTGCGCTCCCTTTGCCATACACAGTGCAAATACCACTCTCGTCTGTTCCCAGCAAGTACAGTGTATTGGACTGAAGAGTAGCTACTGTTCTTGTCAGGTTCCTAAGCAGAGTTGAACTAGATATGGCCCGTGTGTGTAGGAAGCACGGTTCTTTTGTTCTGAGCAAGCTCACTGTTCTGGTACTATAGAAAACACAGTAGAGTAGAAGAGTGCTCTTTTCTCAAAAGCAGAGTGTGTTTCTTGTAAGGCGAGCTAGCGTTTGTTTCCTAGTCCTAAATGGAGTTGAATCACATGCAGTTTCTGGTCCTACTAGCAAGAGTTGTTTTCTGGTAAGAAGAGTCACTATTGTGCTCCCATTGTCATTCACTGTGGAAATAGCACTGGCGTCTGTTCCCAGCAAGTACAGTGTATTGGACTGAAGAGGATCTACTGTTCTTGTCAGTTTCCTAAGCAGAGTTGAACTAGATATGGCCGGTGTGTGTAGGAAGCACGGTTCTTTTGTTTTGAGCAAGCTCACTGTTAGGACCGCATAGGAAACACAGTAGAGTAGAAGTGTGCCCTTTTCTCAAAGCAGAGCGTATTTCTTGTAAGCCAAGCTAGCGTTTGTTTCCCAGTCCTAAGTGGAGTTGAATCACATACAGTTTCTGGTCCTAAGAGCAAGAGTTGTTTTCTGATAAGAAGAGTCACTATTGCGCTCCCTTGCCATACACAGTGCAAATCCACTGGCGTCTGTTCCCAGCAAGTAGAGTGTATTGGACTGAAGAAAGGATTCTGCTCTTGTCAGTTTCCTAAGCAGAGTTGAACTAGATATGGCCCGTGTATGTAGGAAGCACAGTTCTTTTGTTCTGAGCAAGCTCACTGTTCGGACACCATCGGAAACACAGTAGAGTAGAATAGTGCTCTTTCCTCAAAAGCAGATTTTGTTTCTTGTAAGGCGAGCTAGCGTTTGTTTTCCAGTCCAAAATGGACTTGAATCACATGCAGTTTTTGGTCTTACACGCAAGAGTTGCTTTCAAGTAAGGAAAGACACTATTGCGCTACCATTGCCATACACAGTGCAAATAGCACTCGCATCTGTTCCCAGCAAGTACAGTCTATTGGACTGAAGAGGAGCTACTTCTCTTGTCAGTTTCCTAAGAAGAGTTGAACTAGATATGGCCCGGATGTAGGAAGCACAGTTCTTTTGTTCTGAGCAAGCTCTCTGTTCGGACCCCATAGGAAACACAGTAGAGTAGAAGAGTGCTGTTTTCTCAAAAGCAGAGTGTGTTTCTTGTAAGGCGAGCTAGCGTTTGTTTCCCAGTCCTAAATGGAGTTGAATCCAATGCAGTTTCTGGTCCTATGAGCAAGAGTTGTTTTCTGGTAAGAAGAGTCACTATTGTGCTCCCATTGCTGTACACAGTACAAATAGCCCTCGAGTCTGTTACCAGCAAATACAGTGTATTGGACTGAAGAGGAGCTACTGTTCTTGTCAGTTTCCTAAGCAGAGTTGAACTAGATATGGCCCGTGTGTATAGGAAGCACAGTTCTTTTGTTCTGAGCAAGCTCACTGTTCTGGCACTATAGGAAACACAGTAGTGTAGAAGAGTGCTCTTTTCTCAAAAGCAGAGTGTGTTTCTTGTAAGGCGAGCTAACGTTTCTTTACCAGTCCTAAATGGAGTTGAATCACATGCAGTTTCTGGTTCTACGACCAAGAGTTGTTTTCTGGTAAGAAGAGTCACTATTGCGCTCTGATTGTCATACACAGGGCAAATAGCACTGGCGTCTGTTCCCAGCATGTACAGTGTATTGGAATGAAGAGGATGTACTGTTCTTGTCAGGTTCCTAAGCAGAGTTGAACTAGATATGACCCGTGTGTGTAGGAAGCACATTTCTTTTGTTCTGAGCAAGCTCTCTGTTTTGGCCCTATAGGAAACACAGTAGAGTAAAAGAGTGCTCTTTTCTCAAAAGCAGAGTGTGTTTCTTGTAAGGAGAGCTAGTGTTTGGTTCCCAGTCCTAAATGGAGTTGAATCACATGCAGTTTCTGGTCCTAGGAGAAGAGATGTTTTCTGGTAAGAAGAGTCACTACTGCGTTCCCATTGCTGTACACAGTTTAAATAGCACTCGTGTCTGTTCCCAGCAAGTACAGTGTATTGGACTGAAGAGGAGCTACTGTTCTCGTCAGTTTCCTAAGCAGAGTTGAACTAGATATGGCCCGTGTGTGTAGGAAGCACAGTACTTTTGTTCTGAGCAAGCTCACTGTTCTGGCCCTATAGTAAATACAGTAGAGTAGAAAAGTGCTCTTTTCTCAAAAGCAGAGTGTGTTTCTTGAAAGGTGAGCTAGCGTTTGTTTCCCACTCCTAAATGGAGTTGAAATACACATGCAGTTTCTGGTCCTATGAGCAAGAGTTGTTTTCTGGTAAGAAGAGTCCATTTTGCGTTCCATTTGCCATACACAGTGCAAATAGCACTCGCGTCTGTTCCCAGCAATTACAGTGTATTGGACTGAAGAGAGGCTACTGTTCTTTTCAGTTTCCTAACCAGAATTGAACTATATATGGCCCGTGTGTGTAGGAAGCACAGTTCTTTTGTTTTGAGCAAGCTCACTGTTCTGGCCCTATAGGAAACACAGTAGAGTAGAAGAGTGCTCTTTTCTCAAAAGCAGAGAGTGTTTCTTGTAAGGCTAGCTAGTGTTTGTTTCCCAGTACTAAATGGAGGTGAATCAAATGCAGTATTTGGTCCTACGAGCAAGAGTTGTTTTCTGGTAAGAAGAGTCACTATTGCGCTCCCATTGCCATACACAGTACAAATAGCACTCGCGTCTGTTCCCAACAAGTACAGTGTATTGGAATAAAGAGGAGCTACTGTTCTTGTCAGTTTCTTAAGGAGAGTTGAACTAGATATGGCACGTGTGTGTAGGAAGCACAGTTCTTTTGTTCTGAGCAAGCTCACTGTTCGAACCCCAGAGGAAACACAGGAGAGCAGAAGAGTGCTATTTTCTCAAAAGCAGAGTGTGTTTCTTGTAAGGCGAGCTAGCGTTTGTTTCCCATTACTATATGGAGTTGAATCACATGCAGTTTCTGGTCCTACCAGCAAGAGTTGTTTTCTGGTAAGGAAAGTCAGTATTGCGCTCCCATTGCCATACACAGTGCAAATAGCACTCGCGTCTGTTCCGAGCAAATACAGTGTATTGGACTGAAGCAGAGCTACTGTTCTTGTCAGTTTCCCAAGCAGAGTTGACCTAGATATGGCCCCTGTGTGTAGGAAGCACAGTTCTTTTGTTCTGAGCAAGCTCAATGTTCGGACCCCATATGAACCACAGTAGAATAGAAGACTGCTCTTTTCTCAAAAGCAGAGTGTGTTTCTTGTAAGGCGAGCTAGTGTTTGTTTCCCAGTCCTAAATGGAGTTGAATCACATGCAGTTTTTGGTCCTATGTGCAAGAGTTGTTTTCTGGTAAGGAAAGTCACTATTTTGCTTCCTTTGCCATACACACTGCAAATAGCACTCGCGTCTGTTCCCAGCAAGTACAGTGTATTGGACTGAAGAGGAGCTACTGTTCTTGTCAGTTTCCTAAGTAGAGTTGAACTAGATATGGCCCATGTGTGTAGGAAGCACAGTTCTTTTGTTCTGAGCAAGCTCACTGTTCGGACCCCATAGGAAACACAATAGAGTAGAAGAGTGCTCTTTTCTCAAAAGCAGAGTGTGTTTCTTGTAAGGCAAGCTAGCGTTTGTTTCCCAGTCATAAATGGAGTTGAATCACATGCATTTTCTTGTCCTACGAGCAAGATTTGTTTTCTGGTAAGAAGAGTCACTATTGCGCTCTCATTGTCATACACAGGGCAAATAGCACTGGCATCTGTTCCCAGCATGTACAGTGTATTGGACTGAAGAGGATCTACTGTTCTTGTCAGTTTCCTAAGCAGAATTGAACTAGATATGGCCGTATTTGTTGGAAGCACAGTTCTTTTGTTCTGAGCAAACTCACTGTTCTGGCCCTATAGGAAACACAGTAGAGTAGAAGAGTGCTCTTTTCTCAAAAGCATAGTGTGTTTCTTGAAAGGCAAGCTAGTGTTTGTTTCCCAGTTCTAAATGGAGTTGAATCACATGCAGTTTTTGGTCCTATGAGCAAGATTTGTTTTCTGGTAAGGAAAGTCACTATTGAGCTCCCATTTCCATAAACAGTGCAAATAGCACTCGCATCTGATCCCAGCAAGTACAGTGTATTGGACTGAAGCAGAGCTACTGTTCTTGTCATTTTCCTAAGCAGAATTGAACTAGATATGGCCGTATTTGTTGGAAGCACAGTTCTTTTATTCTGAGCAAGCTCACTGTTCGGACCACATAGGAAACACAGAAGAGTAGAAGAGTGCTCTTTTCTCAAAAGTAGAGTGTGTTTCTTGTAAGGCGAGCTAGTGTTTGTTTCCCATTCAGAAATGGAGTTGAATCCCATGCAGTTTCTGTTCCTATGAGCAAGAGGTGTTTTCTTATAAGAAGAGTCACTATTGCGCTCCTATTGCCCTACACAGTACAAATAGGACTCGCGTCTGTTCCCTGCTAGTACAGTGTATTGGACTGAAGAGGAGCTACCGTTCTTGTCAGTTTCCTAAGCAGAGTTGAACTAGATATGGCCCGTGTGTGTAGGACGCACAGTTCTTTTGTTCTGAGCAAACTCACTGTTCTGGCCCTATAGGAAACACAGTAGAGTAGAAGAGTGCTCTTTTCTCAAAAGCAGAGTGTGTTTCTTGAAAGGCGAGCTAGCGTTTTTTTCCCAGTTTTAAATGGAGTTGAATCACATGCAGTTTTTGGTCCTGTGAGCAAGATTTGTTTTCTGGTAAGGAAAGTCACTACTGAGCTCCTTTTTCCATACACAGTGCAAATAGCACTCCCATCTGTTCCCAGCAAGTACAGTGTATTGGACTGAAGCAGAGCTACTGTTCTTGTCAGTTTCCTAAGCATAGTTGAACTAGATATGGCCCCTGTGTGTAGGAAGCACAGTTCTTTTGTTCTGAGCAAGCTCACTGTTCGGACCACATAGGAAATACAGTAGAGTAGAAGAGTGCTCTTTTCTCAAAAGCAGAGTGTGTTTCTTGTAAGGCGAGCTAGTGTTTGTTTCCCAGTCAGAAATGGAGTTGAATCCCATGCAGTTTTTGGTCCTACGAGAAAGAGGTGTTTTCTGATAAGAAGAGTCACTATTGCGCTCCCATTGTCATACAGAGGACAAATAGCACTGGCGTCTGTTCCCTGCATGTACAGTGTATTGGACTGAAGTGGAGCTACTGTTCATGTCAGTTTCCTAAGCAGAGTTGAACTAGATATGGCCCGTGTGTGGAGGAAGCACAGTTCTGTTGTTCTGAGCAAGCTCACTGTTCGGACCCCATAGGATACACAGCAGAGTAGAAGAGTGCTCTTTTCTCAAAAGCAGAGTGTGTTTCTTGTAAGGCGAGCTAGTGTTTGTTTCCCAGTCCTAAATGGAGTTGAATCACATGCAGTTTCATGTCCTATGAGCAAGAGTTGTTTTCTGGTAAGAAGAGTCACTATTGTGCTCCCATTGTAATACACAGGGCAAATAGCACTGGCGTCTGTTCCCAGCATGTACAGTGTATTGGATTGAAGAAGATCTACTGTTCTTGTCAGTTTCCTAAGCAGAATTGAACTAGATATGGCCGTATTTGTAGGAATCACAGTTCTTTGTTCTGAGCAAACTCACTGTTCTGGCCCTATAGGAAAAACAGCAGAGTAGAAGAGTGCTCTTTTATCAAAAGCAGAGTGTGTTTCTTGTAAGGCGAGCTAGCGTTTGTTTCCCAGTCCTAAATGGAGTTGAATCACATGCAGTTTTTGGTCTTATGAGCAAGAGTTGTTTTCTGGTGAGGAAAGTCATTATTGCGCTCGCATTTCCATACACAGTGCAAATAGCACTGGCGTCTGTTCCCAGCAAGTACAGTGTATTGGACTGAAGCGGAGCTACTGTTCTTGTCAGTTTCATAAGCAGAGTTGAACTATATATTGCCCCTGTGTGTAGGAAGCACAGTTCTTTTGTTCTGAGGAAGCTCACTGTTCGGACCACATAGGAAATACAATAGAGTAGAAGAGTGCTCTTTTCTCAAAAGCAGAGTGTGTTTCTTGTAAGGCGAGCTAGTGTTTGTTTACCAGTCAGAAATGGAGTTGAATTCCATGCAGTTTCTGGTCCTATGAGCCAGAGGTGTTTTCTGATAAGAAGAGTCACTATTGCGCTCCCATTGTCATACAGAGGACAAATAGCACTGGCGTCTGTTCCCTGCATGTACAGTGTGTTGGACTGAAGCAGAGCTACAGTTCTTGTCAGTTTCCTAAGCAGAGTTGAACTAGATATGGCCCGTGTGGAGGAAGCACAGTTCTGTTGTTCTGACCAAGCTCACTGTTCAGACCCCATAGGATACACAGCAGAGTAGAAGAGTGCTCTTTTCTCAAAAGCAGAGTGTGTTTCTTGTAAGGCGAGCTAGTGTTTGTTTCCCAGACCTAAGTGGAGTTGAATCGCATGCAGTTTCTTGTCCTACGAGCAAGAGTTGTTTTCTGGTAAGAAGAGTCACTATTGTGCTCCCATTGTCATACACAGGGCAAATAGCACTGGCGTCTGTTCCCAGCATGTACAGTGTATTGGACTGAAGAGGATCTACTGTTCTTGTCAGTTTCCTAAGCAGAATTGAACTAGATATGGCCGTATTTGTAGGAATCACAGTTCTTTTGTTCTGAGCAAACTCACTGTTCTGGCCCTATAGGAAAAACAGTAGAGTAGAAGAGTGCTCTTTTCTCAAAAGCAGAGTGTGTTTCTTGTAAGGCGAGCTAGCGTTTGTTTCCCAGTCCTAAATGGAGTTGAATCACATGCAGTTTCTGGTCCTACGAGCAAGAGGTGTTTTCTGATAAGAAGAGTCACTATTGCGCTCCCATTGTCATACAGAGGACAAATAGCACTGGCGTCTGTTCCCTGCATGTACAGTGTATTGGACTGAAGTGGAGCTACTGTTCATGTCAGTATCCTAAGCAGAGTTGAACTAGATATGGCCCTTGTGTGGAGGAAGCACAGTTCTGTTGTTCTGAGCAAGCTCACTGTTTGGACCCCCTAGGATACACAGTAGAGTAGAAGAGTGCTCTTTTCTCAAAAGCAGAGTGTGTTTCTTGTAAGGCAAGCTAGCGTTTGTTTCCCAGTCCTAAATGGAGTTGAATCACATGCAGTTTCTTGTCCTACAAGCAAGAGTTGTTTTCTGTAAGAAGAGTCACTATTGTGCTCCCATTGTCATACACAGGGCAAATAGCACTGGCGTCTGTTCCCAGCATGTACAGTGTATTGGACTGAAGAGGATCTACTATTCTTGTCAGTTTCCTAAGCAGAATTGAACTAGATATGGCCGTATTTGTAGGAATCACAGTTCTTTTGTTCTAAGCAAACTCACTGTTCTGGCCCTATAGGAAAAACAGTAGAGTAGAAGAGTGCTCTTTTCTCAAAAGCAGAGTGTGTTTCTTGTAAGGTGAGCTAGCGTTTGTTTCCCAGTCCTAAATGGAGTTGAATCACATGCAGTTTTTGGTCCTATGAGCAAGAGTTGTTTTCTGGTAAGGAAAGTCACTCTTGCGCTCCCATTGCCATACACAGTGCAAATAGCACTCGGGTCTGTTCCAAGCAAGTACAGTGTATTGGACTGAAGTGGAGCTACTGTTCTTGTCAGTTTCCTAAGCAGAGTTGAACTAGATATTGCCCCTGTGTGTAGGAAGCACAGTTCTTTTGTTCTGAGCAAGATCACTGTTCAGACCCCATAGGAAACACAGTAGAGTAGAAGTGTGCTCTTTTATCAAAAGCAGAGTGTGTTTCTTGTAAAACGAGCTAGCATTTGTTTCCCAGTCCTAGATGGAGTTGAATCACATGCAGTTTCTTGTCCTAAGAGCAAGAGTTGTTTTCTGGTAAGAAGAGTCACTACTGTGCTCCCATTGTCATTCACAGGGCAAATAACACTGGCGTCTGTTCCCAGCATGTACACTGTATTGGACTGAAGAGGATCTACTGTTCTTTTCAGTTTCCTAAGCATAATTGAACTAGATATGGCCGTATTTGTATGAAGCACAGTTCTTTTGTTCTGACCAAGCTCACTGTTCTGGCCCTATAGGAAACACAGTAGAGTAGAAGAGTGCTCTTTTCTCAAAAGCAGAGTGTGTTTCTTGTAAGGCGAGCTAGCGTTTGTTTCCCAGTCCTAAATGGAGTTGAATCACATGCAGGTTTTGGTCCTATGAGCAAGTGTTGTTTTCTGGTAAGGAAAGTCACTCTTGCGCTCCCATTGCCATACACAGTGCAAATAGCACTCGCGTCTGTTCCGAGCAAATACAGTGTATTGGACTGAAGCAGAGCTACTGTTCTTGTCAGTTTCCCAAGCAGAGTTGACCTAGATATGGCCCCTGTGTGTAGGAAGCACAGTTCTTTTGTTCTGAGCAAGCTCAATGTTCGGACCCCATATGAACCACAGTAGAATAGAAGACTGCTCTTTTCTCAAAAGCAGAGTGTGTTTCTTGTAAGGCGAGCTAGTGTTTGTTTCCCAGTCCTAAATGGAGTTGAATCACATGCAGTTTTTGGTCCTATGTGCAAGAGTTGTTTTCTGGTAAGGAAAGTCACTATTTTGCTTCCTTTGCCATACACACTGCAAATAGCACTCGCGTCTGTTCCCAGCAAGTACAGTGTATTGGACTGAAGAGGAGCTACTGTTCTTGTCAGTTTCCTAAGTAGAGTTGAACTAGATATGGCCCATGTGTGTAGGAAGCACAGTTCTTTTGTTCTGAGCAAGCTCACTGTTCGGACCCCATAGGAAACACAATAGAGTAGAAGAGTGCTCTTTTCTCAAAAGCAGAGTGTGTTTCTTGTAAGGCAAGCTAGTGTTTGTTTCCCAGTCATAAATGGAGTTGAATCACATGCATTTTCTTGTCCTATGAGCAAGATTTGTTTTCTGGTAAGAAGAGTCACTATTGCGCTCTCATTGTCATACACAGGGCAAATAGCACTGGCATCTGTTCCCAGCATGTACAGTGTATTGGACTGAAGAGGATCTACTGTTCTTGTCAGTTTCCTAAGCAGAATTGAACTAGATATGGCCGTATTTGTTGGAAGCACAGTTCTTTTGTTCTGAGCAAACTCACTGTTCTGGCCCTATAGGAAACACAGTAGAGTAGAAGAGTGCTCTTTTCTCAAAAGCATAGTGTGTTTCTTGAAAGGCAAGCTAGCGTTTGTTTCCCAGTTCTAAATGGAGTTGAATCACATGCAGTTTTTGGTCCTATGAGCAAGATTTGTTTTCTGGTAAGGAAAGTCACTATTGAGCTCCCATTTCCATAAACAGTGCAAATAGCACTCGCATCTGATCCCAGCAAGTACAGTGTATTGGACTGAAGCAGAGCTACTGTTCTTGTCATTTTCCTAAGCAGAATTGAACTAGATATGGCCGTATTTGTTGGAAGCACAGTTCTTTTATTCTGAGCAAGCTCACTGTTCGGACCACATAGGAAACACAGAAGAGTAGAAGAGTGCTCTTTTCTCAAAAGTAGAGTGTGTTTCTTGTAAGGCGAGCTAGTGTTTGTTTCCCATTCAGAAATGGAGTTGAATCCCATGCAGTTTCTGTTCCTATGAGCAAGAGGTGTTTTCTTATAAGAAGAGTCACTATTGCGCTCCTATTGCCCTACACAGTACAAATAGGACTCGCGTCTGTTCCCTGCTAGTACAGTGTATTGGACTGAAGAGGAGCTAACGTTCTTGTCAGTTTCCTAAGCAGAGTTGAACTAGATATGGCCCGTGTGTGTAGGACGCACAGTTCTTTTGTTCTGAGCAAACTCACTGTTCTGGCCCTATAGGAAACACAGTAGAGTAGAAGAGTGCTCTTTTCTCAAAAGCAGAGTGTGTTTCTTGAAAGGCGAGCTAGCGTTTTTTTCCCAGTTTTAAATGGAGTTGAATCACATGCAGTTTTTGGTCCTGTGAGCAAGATTTGTTTTCTGGTAAGGAAAGTCACTACTGAGCTCCTTTTTCCATACACAGTGCAAATAGCACTCCCATCTGTTCCCAGCAAGTACAGTGTATTGGACTGAAGCAGAGCTACTGTTCTTGTCAGTTTCCTAAGCATAGTTGAACTAGATATGGCCCCTGTGTGTAGGAAGCACAGTTCTTTTGTTCTGAGCAAGCTCACTGTTCGGACCACATAGGAAATACAGTAGAGTAGAAGAGTGCTCTTTTCTCAAAAGCAGAGTGTGTTTCTTGTAAGGCGAGCTAGTGTTTGTTTCCCAGTCAGAAATGGAGTTGAATCCCATGCAGTTTTTGGTCCTACGAGAAAGAGGTGTTTTCTGATAAGAAGAGTCACTATTGCGCTCCCATTGTCATACAGAGGACAAATAGCACTGGCGTCTGTTCCCTGCATGTACAGTGTATTGGACTGAAGTGGAGCTACTGTTCATGTCAGTTTCCTAAGCAGAGTTGAACTAGATATGGCCCGTGTGTGGAGGAAGCACAGTTCTGTTGTTCTGAGCAAGCTCACTGTTCGGACCCCATAGGATACACAGCAGAGTAGAAGAGTGCTCTTTTCTCAAAGCAGAGTGTGTTTCTTGTAAGGCGAGCTAGTGTTTGTTTCCCAGTCCTAAATGGAGTTGAATCACATGCAGTTTCATGTCCTATGAGCAAGAGTTGTTTTCTGGTAAGAAGAGTCACTATTGTGCTCCCATTGTAATACACAGGGCAAATAGCACTGGCGTCTGTTCCCAGCATGTACAGTGTATTGGATTGAAGAAGATCTACTGTTCTTGTCAGTTTCCTAAGCAGAATTGAACTAGATATGGCCGTATTTGTAGGAATCACAGTTCTTTGTTCTGAGCAAACTCACTGTTCTGGCCCTATAGGAAAAACAGCAGAGTAGAAGAGTGCTCTTTTATCAAAAGCAGAGTGTGTTTCTTGTAAGGCGAGCTAGCGTTTGTTTCCCAGTCCTAAATGGAGTTGAATCACATGCAGTTTTTGGTCTTATGAGCAAGAGTTGTTTTCTGGTGAGGAAAGTCATTATTGCGCTCGCATTTCCATACACAGTGCAAATAGCACTGGCGTCTGTTCCCAGCAAGTACAGTGTATTGGACTGAAGCGGAGCTACTGTTCTTGTCAGTTTCATAAGCAGAGTTGAACTATATATTGCCCCTGTGTGTAGGAGCACAGTTCTTTTGTTCTGAGCAAGCTCACTGTTCGGACCACATAGGAAATACAATAGAGTAGAAGAGTGCTCTTTTCTCAAAAGCAGAGTGTGTTTCTTGTAAGGCGAGCTAGTGTTTGTTTACCAGTCAGAAATGGAGTTGAATTCCATGCAGTTTCTGGTCCTATGAGCCAGAGGTGTTTTCTGATAAGAAGAGTCACTATTGCGCTCCCATTGTCATACAGAGGACAAATAG
>NW_026735478.1:0-124787 GCF_949786415.1 Peromyscus eremicus | reverse complement strand
TTTGGTCCTATGAGCAAGTGTTGTTTTCAGGTAAGAAGAGTCACTATTGTGCTCGCATTGTCATACACAGGGCAAATGCACTGGCGTCTGTTCCGAGCATGTACAGTGTATTGGACTGAAGAGGAGCTACTGTTCTTGTCAGTTTCGTAAGCAGAATTGAACTAGATATGGCCCATGTGTATAGGAAGCACAGTTCTTTTGTTCTGAGCAAGCTCACTGTTCAGGCACTATAGGAAACACAGTAGCGCAGCATAGTGCTCTTTTCTCAAAAGCAGAGTGTGTTTCTTGTAAGGCGAACTAGTGGTTGTTTCCAAGTCCTAAATGGCGTTGAATCACATGCAGTTTCTGTTCCTACGAGCAAGAGATGTTTTCTGGTAAGAAGAGTCACTATTGTGCTCCCATTGTCATACACAGGGCAAATAGCACTGGCTTCTTTTCCCAGCATGTACAGTGTATTGCACTGAATAGGATCTACTGTTCTTGTCAGGTTCCTAAGCAGAGTTGAACTAGATATGGCCCGTGTGTGTAGGAAGCACAGTTCTTTTGTTCTGAGCAAGCTCATTGTTCGGAACCCATAGGAAACACAGTAGAGTAGAAGAGTGCTCTTTTCTCAAAAGCAGAGTGTGTTTCTTGTAAGGCGAGCTATCGTTTGTTTCCCAATCCTAAATGGAGTTGAATCACATGCAGTTTCTGGTCCTACGACCAAGAGTTGTTTTGTGGTAAGAAGAGTCACTATTGTGCTCCCATTGCTGTACACAGTGCAAATAGCACTCACGTCTGTTCCCAAAAAGTACAGTGTATTGGACTGAAGAGGAGCTACTGTTCTCATCAGTTTCCTAAGCAGAGTTGTGCCAGATATTGCCCGTGTGTGTAGGAAGCACAGTTCTTTTGTTCTGAGCAAGCTCACTGTTTGGACCCCATAGGAAACACAGTAGAGTAGAAGAGTGCTCTTTTCTCAAAAGCAGAGTGTGTTTCTTGTAAGACGAGCTATCGTTTGTTTCCCAGTCCTAAATGGAGTTGAATCACATGCAGTTTATGATCATACGAGCAAGAGTTGTTTTCTGGTAAGAAGAGTCACTATTGTGCTCCCATTTTCACACACAGGGCAAATAGCACTGGCGTCTGTTGCCAGCATGTACAGTGTATTGGACTGAAGAGGTTCTAATGTTCTTGTCAGTTTCCTAAGCAGAATTTAACTAGATATGGCCCGTGTGTGTAGGAAGCACAGTTCTTTGTTCTGAGCAAGCTCACTGTTCTGGCCCTATAGGAAACAGAGTAGAGTAGAAGAGTGCTCTTTTCTCAAAAACAGCGTGTGTTTCTTGTAAGGCGAGCTAGCGTTTGTTTCCCAGTCCTAAATGGAGTTGAGTCACATGCAGTTTTTGGTCCTACGAGCAAGAGTAGTTTTCTGGTAAGAGGAGTCACTGTTGGGCTCCCAATGCCATACACAGTACAAACAGCACTCGCGTCTGTTCCCAGCATGTACAGTGTATTGGACTGAAAAGGATCTATTGTTCTTGTCAGTTTCTTAAGCAGAATTGAACTAGATATGGCCGTGTATGCAGGAAGCACAGTTCTTTTGTTCTGAGCAAGCTCTCTGTTCTGGCCCTATAGGAAACACAGTAGAGTAGAAGAGTGCTCTTTTCTCAAAAGCAGAGTGTGTTTCTTGTAAGTCGAGCTAGCGTTTGTTTCCCAGTCCTAAATGGAGTTGAATTACATGCAGTTTCTGGTCCTACGAGCAAGAGTTGTTTTCTGGTAAGAAGAGTCACTATTGCGCTCCCGTTGCCATACACAGTGCAAATAGCACTGGCGTCTGTTCCCTGCATGTACAGAGTATTGGACTGAAGAGGAGCTACTGTTCTTGTCAGTTTCCTAAGCAGAGTTGAACTAGATATGGCCCCTGTGTGTAGGAAGCACAGTTCTTTTGTTCTGAGCAAGTTCACTGTTCTGGCCCTATAGGAAACACAGTAGAGTAGAAGAGTGCTCTTTTCTCAAAAAGCAGAGTGTGTTTCTTGTAAGGCGAGCTAGCGTTTCTTTCCCAGTCCTAAATGGAGTTGTGTCACATGCAGTTTCTGGTCCTATGAGCAAGAGTTGTTTTCTGGTAAGAAGAATCACTATTGCGCTCCTATTGTCATACACAGGGCAAATAGCACTGGTGTCTGTTCCCAGCATGTGCAGTGTATTTGACTGAAGAGGTTATACTGTTCTCGTCAGTTTCCTAAGCAGAGTTGAACTAGATATGGCCCGTGTGTGTAGGAAGCACAGTCCTTTTGTTCTGAGCAAGATCACTGTTCTGGCCATAGAGGAAACACTGTAGATTAGAAGAGTGCTCTTTTCTCAAAAGCAGAGTGTGTTACCTGTGAGCATAACTAGCGTTTGTTTCCCAATCCTACATGGAGTTGAGTCACATGCAGTTTGTGGTCCTAAGAGCAAGAGTTGTTTTCTAGTAAGAAGATTCACTATTGCGCTCCCATTGTCATACACAGTACAAATAGCACTCGTGTCTGTTCTCAGCAAGTACAGTGTATTGGACTGAAGAGGAGCTACTGTTCTTGTCAGTTTCCTAAACAGAATTGAAGTAGATATGGCCCGTGTGTGTAGGAAGGACAGTTCTTTTGTACTGAGCAAGCTCACTGATCGGACACCATAGGAAACACAGTAGAGTAGAAGAGTGCTCTTTTCTCAAAAGCAGAGTGTGTTTCTTGTAAGGCGAGCTAGCTTTTTTTCCAATCTTATATGGAGTTGAATCACATGCAGTTTCTGGTCCTACGAGCAAGAGATGTTTTCTGGTAAGAAGAGTCACTATTGCACTCCCATTGTCATACACAGGGCAAATATCACTGGCGTCAGTTCCCAGCATGTACAGTGTACTGGACTGAAGAGGATCTACTGTTCTTGTCAGGTTCCTAAGCAGAATTGAACTAGATATGGCCGTGTGTGTAGGAAGCACAGTTCTTTTGTTCTGAGCAAGCTCACTCTTCAGACCCCATAGGAAACACAGTAGAGTAGATGTGTGCCCTATTCTCAAAAGCAGAGTGTGTTTCTTGTAAGGTGAACTAGCGTTTTTTTCCCAGTCCTAAATGGAGTTGAATCACATGCAGTTTCTGGTCCTACGAGCAAGAGTTGTTTTCTGGTAAGAAGAGTCACTATTGCGCTCCCATTACCATACACAGTGCAAATAGCACTCGTGTCTGTTCACAGGAAGTACAGTGTATTGGACTGAAGAGGAGCTACTGTTCTTGTCAGTTTCCTAAGCAGAGTTGAACTAGATATGGCCCGTGTGTAGGAAGCACAGTTCTTTTCTTCTGAGCAAGTTCACTGTTCGGACACCATAGGAAACACAGTAGAGTAGAAGAGTGCTCTTTTCACAAAAGCAGAGTGTGTTTCTTGTAAGGCGAGCTAGCGTTTGTTTCCCAGTCCTAAAAGGAGTTGAGTCACATGCAGTTTTTGGTCCTATGAGCAAGAGTTGTTTTCTGGTAAGAAGAGTCACTATTGTGCTCGCATTGTCATACACAGGGCAAATGCACTGGCGTCTGTTCCGAGCATGTACAGTGTATTGGACTGAAGAGGAGCTACTGTTCTTGTCAGTTTCGTAAGCAGAATTGAACTAGATATGGCCCGTGTGTATAGGAAGCACAGTTCTTTTGTTCTGAGCAAGCTCACTGTTCAGGCCCTATAGGAAACACAGTAGCGCAGCAGAGTGCTCTTTTCTCAAATGCAGAGTGTGTTTGTTGTAAGGCGAGCTAGTGGTTGTTTCCAAGTCCTAAATGGCGTTGAATCACATGCAGTTTCTTTTCCTACGAACAAGAGATGTTTTCTGGTAAGAAGAGTCACTATTGTGCTCCCATTGTCATACACAGGGCAAATAGCACTGGCTTCTTTTCCCAGCATGTACAGTGTATTGCACTGAATAGGATCTACTGTTCTTGTCAGGTTCCTAAGCAGAGTTGAACTAGATATGGTCCATGTGTGTAGGAAGCACAGTTCTTTTGTTCTGAGCAAGCTCACTGTTTGGAACCCATAGGAAACACAGTAGAGTAGAAGAGTGCTCTTTTCTCAAAAGCAGAGTGTGTTTCTTGTAAGGCGAGCTATCGTTTGTTTCCCAATCCTAAATGGAGTTGAATCACATGCAGTTTCTGGTCCTACGAGCAAGAGTTGTTTTGTGGTAAGAAGAGTCACTATTGTGCTCCCATTGCTGTACACAGTGCAAATAGCACTCACGTCTGTTCCCAAAAAGTACAGTGTATTGGACTGAAGAGGAGCTACTGTTCTCGTCAGTTTCCTAATCAGAGTTGAACTAGATATGGCCCGTGTGTGTAGGAAGCACAGTTCTTTCGTTCTGAGCAAGCTCACTGTTCTGGCCCTATAGGAATCACAGTAGAGTAGAAGTGTGCCCTTTTCTCAAAAACAGAGTGTGTTTCTTGTAAGGCGAGCTAGCGTTTGTTTCCCACTCCTATATGGAGTTGAATCACATGCAGTTTCTGGTATTAAGAGCAAGAGTTGTTTTCTGGTAAGAAAAGTCACTATTGCGCTCCCATTGTCATACACAGGGCAAATAGCACTGGCGTCTATTCCTAGCAAGTACAGTGTATTGGACTGAAGAGGAGCTACTGTTGTTGTCAGTTTCCTAAGCAGAGTTGTACCAGATATTGCCCGTGTGTGTAGGAAGCACAGTTCTTTTGTTCTGAGCAAGCTCACTGTTTGGACCCCATAGGAAACACAGTAGAGTAGAAGAGTGCTCTTTTCTCAAAAGCAGAGTGTGTTTCTTGTAAGGCGAGCTAGCGTTTGTTTCCCAGTCCTAAATGGAGTTGAATCACATGCAGTTTATGGTCATACGAGCAAGAGTTGTTTTCTGGTAAGAAGAGTCACTATTGCGCTCCCATTTTCACACACAGGGCAAATAGCACTCGCGTCTGTTCCCAGCATATACAGTGTATTGGACTGAAAAGGATCTATTGTTCTTGTCAGTTTCTTAAGCAGAATTGAACTAGATATGGCTGTGTATGCAGGAAGCACAGTTCTTTTGTTCTGAGCAAGCTCTCTGTTCTGGCCCTATAGAAAACACAGTAGAGTAGAAGAGTGCTCTTTTCTCAAAAGCAGAGTGTGTTTCTTGTAAGGCGAGCTAGCGTTTGTTTCCCAGTCCTAAATGGAGTTGAATTACATGCAGTTTCTGGTCCTACGAGCAAGAGTTGTTTTCTGGTAAGAAGAGTCACTATTGCGCTCCCGTTGCCATACACAGTGCAAATAGCACTGGCGTCTGTTCCCTGCATGTACAGAGTATTGGTCTGAAGAGGGGCTACTGTTCTTGTCAGTTTTCTAAGCAGAGTTGAACTAGATATGGCCCCTGTGTGTAGGAAGCACAGTTCTTTTGTTCTGAGCAAGCTCACTGCTCGGACCCCATAGGAAACACAGTAGAGTAGAAGAGTGCTCTTTTCTCAAAAGCAGAGTGTGTTTCTTGTAACGCGAGCTAGCATTTGTTTCCCAGTCCTAAATGGAGTTGAATCACATGCAGTTTCTGGTCCTACGAGCAAGAGTTGTTTTCTGGTAAGAAGAGTCACTATTGCGCTCCCGTTGCCATACACAGTGCAAATAGCACTGGCGTCTGTTCCCTGCATGTACAGAGTATTGGACTTAAGAGGAGCTACTGTTCTTGTCAGTTTCCTAAGCATAGTTGAACTAAATATGGCCTCTGTGTGTAGGAAGCACAGTTCTTTTGTTCTGAGCAAGTTCACTGTTCTGGCCCTATAGGAAACACAGTAGAATAGAAGAGTGCTCTTTTCTCAAAAAGCAGAGTGTGTTTCTTGTAAGGCGAGCTAGCGTTTCTTTCCCAGTCCTAAATGGAGTTGTGTCACATGCAGTTTCTGGTCCTATGAGCAAGAGTTGTTTTCTGGTAAGAAGAATCACTATTGCGCTCCTATTGTCATACACAGGGCAAATAGCACTGGTGTCTGTTCCCAGCATGTGCAGTGTATTTGACTGAAGAGGGTATACTGTTCTCGTCAGTTTCCTAAGCAGAATTGAACTAGATATAGCCCGTGTGTGTAGGAAGCACAGTCCTTTTGTTCTGAGCAAGATCACTGTTCTGGCCATAGAGGAAACACTGTAGAGTAGAAGAGTGCTCTTTTCTCAAAAGCAGAGTGTGTTTCCTGTGAGCAGAGCAAGCGTTTGTTTCCCAGTCCTACATGGAGTTGAGTCACATGCAGTTTGTGGTCCTAAGAGCAAGAGTTGTTTTCTAGTAAGAAGATTCACTATTGCGCTCCCATTTTCATACACAGTACAAATAGCACTCGTGTCTGTTCTCAGCAAGTACAGTGTATTGGACTGAAGAGGAGCTACTGTTCTTGTCAGTTTCCTAAACAGAATTGAACTAGATATGGCCCGTGTGTGTAGGAAGGAAAGTTCTTTTGTACTGAGCAAGCTCACTGATCGGACACCATAGGAAACACAGTAGAGTAGAAGAGTGCTCTTTTCTCAAAAGCAGAGTGTGTTTCTTGTAAGGCGAGCTAGCGTTTTTTTCCAATCTTATATGGAGTTGAATCACATGCAGTTTCTGGTCCTACAAGCAAGAGATGTTTTCTGGTATGAAGAGTCACTATTGCGCTCCCATTGTCATACACAGGGCAAATATCACTGGCGTCAGTTCCCAGCATGTACAGTGTATTGGACTGAAGAGGATCTACTGTTCTTGTCAGGTTCCTAAGCAGAATTGAACTAGATATGGCCCCTGTGTGTAGGAAGCACAGATCTTTTGTTCTGAGCAAGCTCACTCTTCAGACCCCATAGGAAACACAGTAGAGTAGTTGTGTGCCCTATTCTCAAAATCAGAGTGTGTTTCTTGTAAGGTGAACTAGCGTTTGTTTCCCAGTCCTAAATGGAGTTGAATCACATGGAGTTTCTGGTCCTACGAGCAAGAGTTGTTTTCTGGTAAGAAGAGACACTATTGCGCTCCCAATACCATACACAGTGCAAATAGCACTCGCGTCTGTTCGCAGGAAGTACAGTGTATTGGACTGAAGAGGAGCTACTGTTCTTGTCAGTTTCCTAAGCAGAGTTGAACTAGATATGGCCCGTGTGTGTTGGAAGCACAGTTCTTTTCTTCTGAGCAAGTTCACTGTTCGGACACCATAGGAAACACAGTAGAGTAGAAGAGTGCTCTTTTCACAAAAGCAGAGTGTGTTTCTTGTAAGGCGAGCTAGCGTTTGTTTCCCAGTCCTAAAAGGAGTTGAGTCACATGCAGTTTTTGGTCCTATGAGCAAGTGTTGTTTTCAGGTAAGAAGAGTCACTATTGTGCTCGCATTGTCATACACAGGGCAAATGCACTGGCGTCTGTTCCGAGCATGTACAGTGTATTGGACTGAAGAGGAGCTACTGTTCTTGTCAGTTTCGTAAGCAGAATTGAACTAGATATGGCCCATGTGTATAGGAAGCACAGTTCTTTTGTTCTGAGCAAGCTCACTGTTCAGGCACTATAGGAAACACAGTAGCGCAGCATAGTGCTCTTTTCTCAAAAGCAGAGTGTGTTTCTTGTAAGGCGAACTAGTGGTTGTTTCCAAGTCCTAAATGGCGTTGAATCACATGCAGTTTCTGTTCCTACGAGCAAGAGATGTTTTCTGGTAAGAAGAGTCACTATTGTGCTCCCATTGTCATACACAGGGCAAATAGCACTGGCTTCTTTTCCCAGCATGTACAGTGTATTGCACTGAATAGGATCTACTGTTCTTGTCAGGTTCCTAAGCAGAGTTGAACTAGATATGGCCCGTGTGTGTAGGAAGCACAGTTCTTTTGTTCTGAGCAAGCTCATTGTTCGGAACCCATAGGAAACACAGTAGAGTAGAAGAGTGCTCTTTTCTCAAAAGCAGAGTGTGTTTCTTGTAAGGCGAGCTATCGTTTGTTTCCCAATCCTAAATGGAGTTGAATCACATGCAGTTTCTGGTCCTACGACCAAGAGTTGTTTTGTGGTAAGAAGAGTCACTATTGTGCTCCCATTGCTGTACACAGTGCAAATAGCACTCACGTCTGTTCCCAAAAAGTACAGTGTATTGGACTGAAGAGGAGCTACTGTTCTCATCAGTTTCCTAAGCAGAGTTGTGCCAGATATTGCCCGTGTGTGTAGGAAGCACAGTTCTTTTGTTCTGAGCAAGCTCACTGTTTGGACCCCATAGGAAACACAGTAGAGTAGAAGAGTGCTCTTTTCTCAAAAGCAGAGTGTGTTTCTTGTAAGACGAGCTATCGTTTGTTTCCCAGTCCTAAATGGAGTTGAATCACATGCAGTTTATGATCATACGAGCAAGAGTTGTTTTCTGGTAAGAAGAGTCACTATTGTGCTCCCATTTTCACACACAGGGCAAATAGCACTGGCGTCTGTTGCCAGCATGTACAGTGTATTGGACTGAAGAGGTTCTAATGTTCTTGTCAGTTTCCTAAGCAGAATTTAACTAGATATGGCCCGTGTGTGTAGGAAGCACAGTTCTTTGTTCTGAGCAAGCTCACTGTTCTGGCCCTATAGGAAACAGAGTAGAGTAGAAGAGTGCTCTTTTCTCAAAAACAGCGTGTGTTTCTTGTAAGGCGAGCTAGCGTTTGTTTCCCAGTCCTAAATGGAGTTGAGTCACATGCAGTTTTTGGTCCTACGAGCAAGAGTAGTTTTCTGGTAAGAGGAGTCACTGTTGGGCTCCCAATGCCATACACAGTACAAACAGCACTCGCGTCTGTTCCCAGCATGTACAGTGTATTGGACTGAAAAGGATCTATTGTTCTTGTCAGTTTCTTAAGCAGAATTGAACTAGATATGGCCGTGTATGCAGGAAGCACAGTTCTTTTGTTCTGAGCAAGCTCTCTGTTCTGGCCCTATAGGAAACACAGTAGAGTAGAAGAGTGCTCTTTTCTCAAAAGCAGAGTGTGTTTCTTGTAAGTCGAGCTAGCGTTTGTTTCCCAGTCCTAAATGGAGTTGAATTACATGCAGTTTCTGGTCCTACGAGCAAGAGTTGTTTTCTGGTAAGAAGAGTCACTATTGCGCTCCCGTTGCCATACACAGTGCAAATAGCACTGGCGTCTGTTCCCTGCATGTACAGAGTATTGGACTGAAGAGGAGCTACTGTTCTTGTCAGTTTCCTAAGCAGAGTTGAACTAGATATGGCCCCTGTGTGTAGGAAGCACAGTTCTTTTGTTCTGAGCAAGTTCACTGTTCTGGCCCTATAGGAAACACAGTAGAGTAGAAGAGTGCTCTTTTCTCAAAAAGCAGAGTGTGTTTCTTGTAAGGTGAGCTAGCGTTTCTTTCCCAGTCCTAAATGGAGTTGTGTCACATGCAGTTTCTGGTCCTATGAGCAAGAGTTGTTTTCTGGTAAGAAGAATCACTATTGCGCTCCTATTGTCATACACAGGGCAAATAGCACTGGTGTCTGTTCCCAGCATGTGCAGTGTATTTGACTGAAGAGGTTATACTGTTCTCGTCAGTTTCCTAAGCAGAGTTGAACTAGATATGGCCCGTGTGTGTAGGAAGCACAGTCCTTTTGTTCTGAGAAAGATCACTGTTCTGGCCATAGAGGAAACACTGTAGATTAGAAGAGTGCTCTTTTCTCAAAAGCAGAGTGTGTTACCTGTGAGCAGAACTAGCGTTTGTTTCCCAATCCTACATGGAGTTGAGTCACATGCAGTTTGTGGTCCTAAGAGCAAGAGTTGTTTTCTAGTAAGAAGATTCACTATTGTGCTCCCATTGTCATACACAGTACAAATAGCACTCGTGTCTGTTCTCAGCAAGTACAGTGTATTGGACTGAAGAGGAGCTACTGTTCTTGTCAGTTTCCTAAACAGAATTGAACTAGATATGGCCCGTGTGTGTAGGAAGGACAGTTCTTTTGTACTGAGCAAGCTCACTGATCGGACACCATAGGAAACACAGTAGAGTAGAAGAGTGCTCTTTTCTCAAAAGCAGAGTGTGTTTCTTGTAAGGCGAGCTAGCTTTTTTTCCAATCTTATATGGAGTTGAATCACATGCAGTTTCTGGTCCTACGAGCAAGAGATGTTTTCTGGTAAGAAGAGTCACTATTGCGCTCCCATTGTCATACACAGGGCAAATATCACTGGCGTCAGTTCCCAGCATGTACAGTGTACTGGACTGAAGAGGATCTACTGTTCTTGTCAGGTTCCTAAGCAGAATTGAACTAGATATGGCCGTGTGTGTAGGAAGCACAGTTCTTTTGTTCTGAGCAAGCTCACTCTTCAGACCCCATAGGAAACACAGTAGAGTAGATGTGTGCCCTATTCTCAAAAGCAGAGTGTGTTTCTTGTAAGGTGAACTAGCGTTTGTTTCCCAGTCCTAAATGGAGTTGAATCACATGCAGTTTCTGGTCCTACGAGCAAGAGTTGTTTTCTGGTAAGAAGAGTCACTATTGCGCTCCCATTACCATACACAGTGCAAATAGCACTCGTGTCTGTTCACAGGAAGTACAGTGTATTGGACTGAAGAGGAGCTACTGTTCTTGTCAGTTTCCTAAGCAGAGTTGAACTAGATATGGCCCGTGTGTAGGAAGCACAGTTCTTTTCTTCTGAGCAAGTTCACTGTTCGGACACCATAGGAAACACAGTAGAGTAGAAGAGTGCTCTTTTCACAAAAGCAGAGTGTGTTTCTTGTAAGGCGAGCTAGCGTTTGTTTCCCAGTCCTAAAAGGAGTTGAGTCACATGCAGTTTTTGGTCCTATGAGCAAGAGTTGTTTTCTGGTAAGAAGAGTCACTATTGTGCTCGCATTGTCATACACAGGGCAAATGCACTGGCGTCTGTTCCGAGCATGTACAGTGTATTGGACTGAAGAGGAGCTACTGTTCTTGTCAGTTTCGTAAGCAGAATTGAACTAGATATGGCCCGTGTGTATAGGAAGCACAGTTCTTTTGTTCTGAGCAAGCTCACTGTTCAGGCCCTATAGGAAACACAGTAGCACAGCAGAGTGCTCTTTTCTCAAAAGCAGAGTGTGTTTGTTGTAAGGCGAGCTAGTGGTTGTTTCCAAGTCCTAAATGGCGTTGAATCACATGCAGTTTCTTTTCCTACGAACAAGAGATGTTTTCTGGTAAGAAGAGTCACTATTGTGCTCCCATTGTCATACACAGGGCAAATAGCACTGGCTTCTTTTCCCAGCATGTACAGTGTATTGCACTGAATAGGATCTACTGTTCTTGTCAGGTTCCTAAGCAGAGTTGAACTAGATATGGTCCATGTGTGTAGGAAGCACAGTTCTTTTGTTCTGAGCAAGCTCACTGTTCGGAACCCATAGGAAACACAGTAGAGTAGAAGAGTGCTCTTTTCTCAAAAGCAGAGTGTGTTTCTTGTAAGGCGAGCTATCGTTTGTTTCCCAATCCTAAATGGAGTTGAATCACATGCAGTTTCTGGTCCTACGAGCAAGAGTTGTTTTGTGGTAAGAAGAGTCACTATTGTGCTCCCATTGCTGTACACAGTGCAAATAGCACTCACGTCTGTTCCCAAAAAGTACAGTGTATTGGACTGAAGAGGAGCTACTGTTCTCGTCAGTTTCCTAATCAGAGTTGAACTAGATATGGCCCGTGTGTGTAGGAAGCACAGTTCTTTCGTTCTGAGCAAGCTCACTGTTCTGGCCCTATAGGAATCACAGTAGAGTAGAAGTGTGCCCTTTTCTCAAAAACAGAGTGTGTTTCTTGTAAGGCGAGCTAGCGTTTGTTTCCCACTCCTATATGGAGTTGAATCACATGCAGTTTCTGGTATTAAGAGCAAGAGTTGTTTTCTGGTAAGAAAAGTCACTATTGCGCTCCCATTGTCATACACAGGGCAAATAGCACTGGCGTCTATTCCTAGCAAGTACAGTGTATTGGACTGAAGAGGAGCTACTGTTGTTGTCAGTTTCCTAAGCAGAGTTGTACCAGATATTGCCCGTGTGTGTAGGAAGCACAGTTCTTTTGTTCTGAGCAAGCTCACTGTTTGGACCCCATAGGAAACACAGTAGAGTAGAAGAGTGCTCTTTTCTCAAAAGCAGAGTGTGTTTCTTGTAAGGCGAGCTATCGTTTGTTTCCCAGTCCTAAATGGAGTTGAATCACATGCAGTTTATGGTCATACGAGCAAGAGTTGTTTTCTGGTAAGAAGAGTCACTATTGCGCTCCCATTTTCACACACAGGGCAAATAGCACTCGCGTCTGTTCCCAGCATATACAGTGTATTGGACTGAAAAGGATCTATTGTTCTTGTCAGTTTCTTAAGCAGAATTGAACTAGATATGGCTGTGTATGCAGGAAGCACAGTTCTTTTGTTCTGAGCAAGCTCTCTGTTCTGGCCCTATAGAAAACACAGTAGAGTAGAAGAGTGCTCTTTTCTCAAAAGCAGAGTGTGTTTCTTGTAAGGCGAGCTAGCATTTGTTTCCCAGTCCTAAATGGAGTTGAATTACATGCAGTTTCTGGTCCTACGAGCAAGAGTTGTTTTCTGGTAAGAAGAGTCACTATTGCGCTCCCGTTGCCATACACAGTGCAAATAGCACTGGCGTCTGTTCCCTGCATGTACAGAGTATTGGTCTGAAGAGGGGCTACTGTTCTTGTCAGTTTTCTAAGCAGAGTTGAACTAGATATGGCCCCTGTGTGTAGGAAGCACAGTTCTTTTGTTCTGAGCAAGTTCACTGTTCTGGCCCTATAGGAAACACAGTAGAGTAGAAGATTGCTCTTTTCTCAAAAGCAGAGTGTGTTTCTTGTAAGGCGAGCTAGCGTTTTTTTCCCAGTCTTAAATGGAGTTGAGTCACATGCAGTTTCTGTTCCTACCAGCAAGAGTTTTTTTCTGGTAAGGAAAGTCACTATTGCCCTCCCTTTGCCATACACAGTGCAAATAGCACTCGCGTCTGCTTCCAGCAAGTACAGTGTATTGGACTGAAGAGGAGCTATTGTTCTTGTCAGTTTCGTAAGCAGAGTTGAACTAGATATGGCCCGTGTGTGTAGGAAGCACAGTTCTTTTGTTCTCAGCAAGCTCACTGCTCGGACCCTATAGGAAACACAGTAGAGTAGAAGAGTGCTCTTTTCTCAAAAGCAGAGTGTGTTTCTTGTAACGCGAGCTAGCGTTTGTTTCCCAGTCCTAAATGGAGTTGAATCACATGCAGTTTCTGATCCTACGAGCAAGAGTTGTTTTCTGGTAAGAAGAGTCACTATTGCGCTCCCATTGCCATACACAGTGCCAATAGCACTGGCGTCTGTTCCCTGCATGTACAGAGTATTGGACTTAAGAGGAGCTACTGTTCTTGTCAGTTTCCTAAGCAGAGTTGAACTAGATATGGCCCGTGTGTGTAGGAAGCACAGTTCTTTTGTTCTGAGCAAGCTCACTGTTCTGGCCCTATAGGAAACACAGTAGAGTAGAAGTGTGCCCTTTTCTCAAAAACAGAGTGTGTTTCTTGTAAGGCGAGCTAGCGTTTGTTTCCCACTCCTATATGGAGTTGAATCACATGCAGTTTCTGGTATTAAGAGCAAGAGTTGTTTTCTGGTAAGAAAAGTCACTATTGCGCTCCCATTGTCATACACAGGGCAAATAGCACTGGCGTCTATTCCTAGCAAGTACAGTGTATTGGACTGAAGAGGAGCTACTGTTCTTGTCAGTTTCCTAAGCAGAGTTGTACCAGATATGGCCCGTGTGTGTAGGAAGCACAGTTCTTTTGTTCTGAGCAAGCTCACTCTTTGGACCCCATAGGAAACACTGTAGAGTAGAAGAGTGCCCTTTTATCAAAAGCAGAGTGTGTTTGTTGAAAGGCGAGCTAGAGTTTTTTTCCCAGTCAGAAATGTAGTTGAATCCCATGCAGTTTCTGGTCCTACATGCAAGAGCTTTTTCTGGTAAGAAGAGTCACTATTGCGCTCCCATTGCCATACACACTGCAAATAGCACTGGCGTCTATACCCAGCAAGTACAGCATATTGAACTGAAGAGGATCTACTGTTCTTTTCAGTTTCCTAAGCAGAGTTGAATTAGATATGGCCCGTGTGTATAGGAAGCACAGTTCTTTTGTTCTGAGCAAGCTCACTGTTCGGACCCCATAGGAAACACAGTAGAATAGAAGAGTGCTCTTTTCTCAAAAGCAGAGTGTGTTTCTTGTAAGGCGAGCTATCGTTTGTTTCCCAGTCCTAAATGGAGTTGAATCACATGCAGTTTCTGGTCATACGAGCAAGAGTTGTTTTCTGGTAAGAAGAGTCACTATTGCGCTCCCATTTTCACACACAGGGCAAATAGCACTGGCGTCTGTTGCCAGCATGTACAGTGTATTGGACTGAAGAGGTTCTAATGTTCTTGTCAGTTTCCTAAGCAGAATTGAACTTATATGGCCCGAGTGTGTAGGAAGCACAGTTCTTTGTTCTGAGCAAGCTCACTGTTCTGGCCCTATAGGAAACACAGTAGAGTAGAAGAGTGCTCTTTTCTCAAAAGCAGAGTGTGTTTCTTGTAAGGTGAGCTAGCCTTTGTTTCCCACCCCTAAATGGAGTTGAATCACATGCAGTTTTTGGTCATACGAGCAAGAGTTGTTTTCTGGTAAGGAAAGTCACTATTGTGCTCCCTTTGCCATACACAGCACAAATAGCACTCACGTCTGTTCCCAGCAAGTACAGTGTATTGGACTGAAGAGGAGCTACTGTTCTTGTCAGTTTCCTAAGCAGAGTTGAACTAGATATGGCCCGTGTGTATAGGAAGACCAGTTCTTTTGTTCTGAGCAAGCTCACTGTTCGGACCCCGTAGGAAACTCAGTGCTCTTTTCTCAAAAGCAGAGTGTGTTTCTTGTAAGGGGAGATAGCGTTTTCTTCCCAGACCTAAATGGAGATGAATCACATGCAGTTTCTGGTCCTACAAGCAAGAGTTGTTTTTTGGTAAGAAGAGTCACTATTGCGCTCCCATTGCCATACACAGTGCAAATAGCACTGGTGTCTGTTCCCAGCATGTACAGAGTATTGGATTGAAGAGGAGCTACTGTTCTTGTCAGTTTCCTAGGCAGAGTTGAACTAGATATGGCCCCTGTGTGTAGGAAGCACAGTTCTTTTGTTCTGAGCAAGTTCACTGTTCTGGCCCTATAGGAAACACAGTAGAGTAGAAGATTGCTCTTTTCTCAAAAGCAGAGTGTGTTTCTTGTAAGGCGAGCTAGCGTTTTTTTCCCAGTCTTAAATGGAGTTGAGTCACATGCAGTTTCTGTTCCTACCAGCAAGAGTTTTTTTCTGGTAAGGAAAGTCACTATTGCCCTCCCTTTGCCATACACAGTGCAAATAGCACTCGTGTCTGCTTCCAGCAAGTACAGTGTATTGGACTGAAGAGGAGCTATTGTTCTTGTCAGTTTCGTAAGCAGAGTTGAACTAGATATGGCCCGTGTGTGTAGGAAGCACAGTTCTTTTGTTCTCAGCAAGCTCACTGCTCGGACCCCATAGGAAACACAGTAGAGTAGAAGAGTGCTCTTTTCTCAAAAGCAGAGTGTGTTTCTTGTAACGCGAGCTAGCGTTTGTTTCCCAGTCCTAAATGGAGTTGAATCACATGCAGTTTCTGGTCCTACGAGCAAGAGTTGTTTTCTGGTAAGGAAAGTCATTATTGCGCTCCCATTGCCATACATAGTACAAATAGCACTCGCGTTTGTTCCCAGCAAGTACAGTGTATTGGACAGAAGAGGAGCTACTGTTCTTGTCAGTTTCCTAAGCAGAGTTAAACTAGATATGGCCCGTGTGTGTAGGAAGCACAGTTCTTTTGTTCTGAGCAAGCTCACTGTTTGGACACCATAGGAAACACAGTAGAGTAGAAGAGTGCTCTTTTCTCAAAAGCAGAGTGTGTTTCTTGTAAGGCGAGCTAGCGTTTGTTTCCCAGTCCTAAATGGAGTTGAATCACATGCAGTTTCTGGTCCTAAGAGCAAGAGTTGTTTTCTGGTAAGAAGAGTCACTATTGCACTCCCATTGCCATACACAGTGCAAATAGCACTCGCGTCTGCTCCCAGCAAGTACAGTGTATTGGATTGAAGAGGAGCTACTGTTCTTGTCAGTTTCCTAAGCAGACTTGAACTAGATATGGCCCGTGTGTGTAGGAAGCACAGTTCATTTGTTCTGAGCAAGCTCACTGTTCGGACCCCATAGGAAACACAGTAGAGTAGAAGAGTACTCTTTTCTCAAAAGCAGAGTGTGTTTCTTGTACGGCGAGCTAGCTTTTGCTTCCCAGTCATAAATTAAGTTGAATCACATGCAGTTTCTGGTGGTACGAGCAAGAGTTGTTTTCTGGTAAGAAGAGTCACTATTGCGCTCCCATTGCCATACACAGTGCAAATAGCACTGGCGTCTGTTCCCTGCATGTACAGAGTATTGGACTTAAGAGGAGCTACTGTTCTTGTCAGTTTCCTAAGCAGAGTTGAACTAGATATGGCCCCTGTGTGTAGGAAGCACAGTCCTTTTGTTCTGAGCAAGATCACTGTTCTGGCCATAGAGGAAACACTGTAGAGTAGAAGAGTGCTCTTTTCTCAAAAGCAGAGTGTGATTCCTGTGAGCAGAGCTAGTGTTTGTTTCCCAGTCCTACATGGAGTTGAGTCACATGCAGTTTGTGGTCCTAAGAGCAAGAGTTGTTTTCTGGTAAGAAGATTCACTATTGCGCTCCCATTTTCATACACAGTACAAATAGCACTCGTGTCTGTTCTCAGCAAGTACAGTGTATTGGACTGAAGAGGACCTACTGTTCTTGTCAGTTTCCTAAGCAGAGTTGAACTAGATATGGCCCGTGTATGTAGGAAGCACAGTTCTTTTGTTCTGAGCAAGCTCACTGTTTTGGCCCTATAGGAAACAAAGTAGAGTAGAAGAGTGCTCTTTTCTCAAAAGCAGAGTGTGTTTCTTGTAAGGTGAGCTAGCTTTTGTTTTCCAGTCCTAAATGGAGTTGAATCACATGCAGTTTCTGGTCCTACGAGCAAGAGTTGTTTTCTAGTTAGAAGAGTCACTATTGTGCTCCCTTTGTCATACACAGGGCAAATAGCACTCGCATCTGTTCCCAGGATGTACAGTGTGTTGGACTGAAGACGATCTACTGTTCTTGTCAGTTTCCTAAGCAAAGTTGAACTAGATATGGCCCGTGTGTGCAGGAAGTACACTTCTTTTTTTCTGTGCAAGCTCACTCTTCTGGCCCTATAGGAAAAACAGGAGAGTAGAAGAGTGCTCTTTTCTCAAAAGCAGAATGTGTTTCTTGTAAGGTGAGCAAGCGTTTGTTTCCCAGTCCTAAATTGAGTTCAATCATATGCTGTTTCTGTTCCTATGAGCTAGAGTTGTTTTATGGTAAGAAGAGTCACTATTGTGCTCCCATTGTCATACACAGGGCAAATAGCACTGGCGTCTGTTCCCAGCATGTAAAGTGTATTGGACTGAAGAGGATCTACTGTTCTTGTCAGTTTCCTAAGCAGAGTTGAACTAGATATGGCCCGTGTGTGTAGGAAGCACAGTTCTTTTGTTCTGAGCGAGCTCACTCTTCTGGCCTATAGGAAACACACTAGAGTAGAAGAGTGCTCTTTTCTCAAAAGCAGAGTGTGTTTTTTGTAAGGCGAGCTTGAGTTTGTTTCCCAGTCCTAAATGGAGTTGAATCACATGCAGTTTCTAGTCCTACGAGCAAGAGTTGTTTTCTGGAAAGGAAAGTCACTATTGTGCTCCCTTTGCCAAACATAGTGCAAATAGCACTCGCGTCTGTTCCCAGCAAGTACAGTGTATTGGACTGAAGAGGAGCTACTGCTCTTGTCAGTTTCCTAAGCAGAGTTGAACTAGATATGGCCCGTGTGTGTAGGAAGCACAGTTCTTTTGTTCTGAGCAAGCTCACTCTTCTGGCCTATAGGAAACACAGTAGAGTAGAAGAGTGCTCTTTTCTCAAAAGCAGAGTGTGTTTCTTCTAAGGCGAACTAGCATTTGTCTCCAAGTCCTAAATGGAGTTGAATCACATGCAGTTTCTGGTCCTACAAGCAAGATTTTTTTTCTGGTAAGAAGAGTCACTATTGCGCTCCCATTGCCATACACAGGGAATATAGTACTCGCGTCTGTTCCCAGCATGTACAGTGTATTGCACTAAAGAGGATCTACTGTTCTTGTCAGTTACCTAAGCAGAGTTGAACTAGATATGGCCCGTGTGTGTAGGAAGCACAGTTCATTTGTTCTGAGCAAGCTCACAGTTCGGACCCCATAGGAAACACAGTAGAATAGAAGAGTGCTCTTTTCTCAAAAGCAGAGTGTGTTTCTTGTAAGGCTAGCTAGTGTTTGTTTCCCAGTCAGAAACAGATTTGAATCTCATGAGTTTCTGGTCCTATGAGCAAGAGTTGTTTTCTGGTAAGAGGAGTCACTATTTCGCTCCCATTGCCATACACAGTGCAAATAGGACTCCCGTCTGCGACCTGCAAGTACAAGGTATTGGACTGAAGAGGAGCTACTGTTCTTGTCAGTTTCCTAAGCAGAGTTGAAGTAGATATGGCCCGTGTGTGTAGGAAGCACAGTTCTTTTGTTCTGAGCAAGCTCACTGTTTTGGCCCTATAGGAAACAAAGTAGAGTAGAAGAGTGCTCTTTTCTCAAAAGCAGAGTGTGTTTCTTGTAAGGCGAGCTAGCTTTTGTTTCCCAGTCCTAAATGGAGTTGAATCACATGCAGTTTCTGGTCCTACGAGCAAGAGTTGTTTTCTAGTTAGAAGAGTCACTATTGTGCTCCCTTTGTCATACACAGGGCAAATAGCACTCGCGTCTGTTCCCAGGATGTACAGTGTGTTGGACTGAAGACGATCTACTGTTCTTATCAGTTTCCTAAGCAAAGTTGAACTAGATATGGCCCGTGTGTGCAGGAAGTACACTTCTTTTGTTCTGAGCAAGCTCACTCTTCTGGCCCTATAGGAAACACAGGAGAGTAGAAGAGTGCTCTTTTCTCAAAAGCAGAATGTGTTTCTTGTAAGGCGAGCAAGCGTTTGTTTCCCAGTCCTAAATTGAGTTCAATCATATGCTGTTTCTGTTCCTATGAGCTAGAGTTGTTTTATGGTAAGAAGAGTCACTATTGTGCTCCCATTGTCATACACAGGGCAAATAGCACTGGCGTCTGTTCCCAGCATGTAAAGTGTATTGGACTGAAGAGGATCTACTGTTCTTGTCAGTTTCCCAAGCAGAGTTGAACTAGATATGGCCCGTGTGTGTAGGAAGCACAGTTCTTTTGTTCTGAGCGAGCTCACTCTTCTGGCCTATAGGAAACACACTAGAGTAGAAGAGTGCTCTTTTCTCAAAAGCAGAGTGCGTTTTTTGTAAGGCGAGCTTGCGTTTGTTTCCCAGTCCTAAATGGATTTGAATCACATGCAGTTTCTAGTCCTACGAGCAAGAGTTGTTTTCTGGAAAGGAAAGTCACTATTGTGCTCCCTTTGCCAAACACAGTGCAAATAGCACTCGCGTCTGTTCCCAGCAAGTACAGTGTATTGGACTGAAGAGGAGCTACTGCTCTTGTCAGTTTCCTAAGCAGAGTTGAACTAGATATGGCCCGTGTGTTTAGGAAGCACAGTTCTTTTGTTCTGAGCAAGCTCACTCTTCTGGCCTATAGGAAACACAGTAGAGTAGAAGAGTGCTCTTTTCTCAAAAGCAGAGTGTGTTTCTTGTGAGGCGAGCTAGCATTTGTTTCCCAGTCCAAAATGGAGTTGAATTATATGCAGTTACTTGTCCTATGAGCAACAGTTGTTTTCTGGTAAGAAGAGTCACTATTGCGCTCCTATTGCCATACACAGTGCAAACAACACTCGCTACAGTTCTTTGCAAGTACAGTGTATTGGACAGAAGAGGAGCTACTGTTCTTGTCCGTTTCCTAAGCAGAGTTGAACTAGATATGGCCCGTGTGTGTAGGAAGCACAGTTCTTTTGTTCTGAGCAAGCTCACTGTTCTAGCCCTGTAGGAAACACAGTAGAGTAGAAGAGTGCTCTTTTCTCCAAAGCAGAGTGTGTTTCTTCTAAGGCGAACTAGCATTTGTCTCCAAGTCCTAAATGGAGTTGAATCACATGCAGTTTCTGGTCCTACAAGCAAGAGTTGTTTTCTGGTAAGAAGAGTCACTATTGCGCTCCCATTGCCATACACAGGGAATATAGTACTCGCGTCTGTTCCCAGCATGTACAGTGTATTGCACTAAAGAGGATCTACTGTTCTTGTCAGTTACCTAAGCAGAGTTGAACTAGATATGGCCCGTGTGTGTAGGAAGCACAGTTCTTTTGTTCTGAGCAAGCTCACAGTTCGGACCCCGTAGGAAACACAGTAGAATAGAAGAGTGCTCTTTTCTCAAAAGCAGAGTGTGTTTCTTGAAAGGCTAGCTAGTGTTTGTTTCCCAGTCAGAAACAGATTTGAATCTCATGAGTTTCTAGTCCTACGAGCAAGAGTTGTTTTCTGGTAAGAAGAGTCACTATTGCGCTCCCATTGCCATACATCTTACAAATAACACTCGCGTCTGTTTCCAGCAAGTACAGTGTATTGGTCTGAAGAGGAGCTACTGTTCTTGTCAGTTTCCTAAGCAGAGTTGAACTAGATAAGGCCCGTGTGTGTAGGAAGCACAGTTCTTTTGTTCTGAGCAAGCTCACTGTTCGAACCCCATAGGAAACACAGTAGAGAGAAGAGTGCTCTTTTCTCAAAAGCAGAGTGTGTTTCTTGTAAGGCGAGCTACCGTTTGTTTCCCAGTCCTAAATGGAGTTGAAATATACATGCAGTTTCTGGTCCTACGAGCAAGAGTTGTTTTCTTGTTAGAAGAGTCACAATTGAGCTCCTTTTGCCATACACAATGCAAATAGCCCTCGTGTCTGTTCCCAGCAAGTACAGTGTATTGGAATGAAGAGGAGCTACAGTTCTTGTCAGTTTCCTAATCAGAGTTGAACTAGATATGGCCCGTGTGTGTAGGAAGCACCGTTCTTTGTTCTCAGCAAGCTCACTGTTCGGACCCCATAGAAAACACAGTAGAGTAGAAGAGTGCTCTTTTCTCAAAAGCAGAGTGTGTTTCTTGTAAGGCGAGATAGCGTTTGTTTCCCAGATCTAAATGGAGTTGAATCACATGCAGTTTCTGGTCCTACGAACAAGAGTTGTTTTTGGTAAGAAGAGTCACTATTGTGCTCCCATTGTCATACACAGGGCAAATAGCACTGGCGTCTGTTCCCAGCATGTACAGTGTATTGGACCGAAAAGGAGCTACTGCTCTAGTCAGGTTCCTAAGCAGAGTTGAACTAGATATGGCCCCTGTCTGTGGGAAGCACAATTCTTTTGTTCTCAGCAAGCTCACTGTTCGGACCCCATAAAAAACACAGTAGAGTAGATGTGTGCCCTATTCTCAAAAGCAGAGCGTGTTTCTTGTAAGGCGAGCTAGCGTTTGTTTCCCAGTCCTAAGTGGATTGAATCAAATGCAGTTTCTGGTCCTACGAACAAGTGTTGTTTTCTTGTAAGAAGAGTCACTATTGTGCTCCAATTGCCGTACACAGTGCAAATAGCACTCGCGTCTGTTCCCAGTAAGTACAGTGTATTGGACTGAAGAGGAGCTACTTTTCTCGTTAGTTTCTTAAGCAGAGTTGAATTAGATATGGCCCGTGTGTGTAAGAAGCACAGTTCTTTTGTTCTGAGCAAGCTCACTGTTCGGACCCCATAGGAAACACAGTAGAGTAGAGGAGTGCTCTTTGCTCAAAAGCCGAGTGTGTTTAGTGTAAGGGTACCTAGCGTTTGCTTCCCACTGCTAAATGGAGTTGAATCACATGCAGTTTCTGGTACTAAGAGCAAGAGTTGTTTTCTGGTAAGAAGAGTTACTATTGTGCTCCCATTGCCATACACAGGGAATATAGTACTCGCGTCTGTTCCCAGCATGTACAGTGTATTGCACTAAAGAGGATCTACTGTTCTTGTCAGTTACCTAAGCAGAGTTGAACTAGATATGGCCCGTGTGTGTAGGAAGCACAGTTCTTTTGTTCTGAGCAAGCTCACAGTTCGGACCCCGTATAAAACACAGTAGAATAGAAGAGTGCTCTTTTCTCAAAAGCAGAGTGTGTTTCTTGAAAGGCTAGCTAGTGTTTGTTTCCCAGTCAGAAACAGATTTGAATCTCATGAGTTTCTAGTCCTACGAGCAAGAGTTGTTTTCTGGTAAGAAGAGTCACTATTGCGCTCCCATTGCCATACATAGTACAAATAACACTCGCGTCTGTTTCCAGCAAGTACAGTGTATTGGTCTGAAGAGGAGCTACTGTTCTTGTCAGTTTCCTAAGCAGAGTTGAACTAGATAAGGCCCGTGTGTGTAGGAAGCACAGTTCTTTTGTTCTGAGCAAGCTCACTGTTCGAACCCCATAGGAAACACAGTAGAGAGAAGAGTGCTCTTTGCTCAAAAGCCGAGTGTGTTTAGTGTAAGGGTACCTAGCGTTTGCTTCCCACTGCTAAATGGAGTTGAATCACATGCAGTTTCTGGTACTAAGAGCAAGAGTTGTTTTCTGGTAAGAAGAGTTACTATTGTGCTCCCATTGCCATACACAGGGAATATAGTACTCGCGTCTGTTCCCAGCATGTACAGTGTATTGCACTAAAGAGGATCTACTGTTCTTGTCAGTTACCTAAGCAGAGTTGAACTAGATATGGCCCGTGTGTGTAGGAAGCACAGTTCTTTTGTTCTGAGCAAGCTCACAGTTCGGACCCCGTAGGAAACACAGTAGAATAGAAGAGTGCTCTTTTCTCAAAAGCAGAGTGTGTTTCTTGAAAGGCTAGCTAGTGTTTGTTTCCCAGTCAGAAACAGATTTGAATCTCATGAGTTTCTAGTCCTACGAGCAAGAGTTGTTTTCTGGTAAGAAGAGTCACTATTGCGCTCCCATTGCCATACATAGTACAAATAACACTCGCGTCTGTTTCCAGCAAGTACAGTGTATTGGTCTGAAGAGGAGCTACTGTTCTTGTCAGTTTCCTAAGCAGAGTTGAACTAGATAAGGCCCGTGTGTGTAGGAAGCACAGTTCTTTTGTTCTGAGCAAGCTCACTGTTCGAACCCCATAGGAAACACAGTAGAGAGAAGAGTGCTCTTTTCTCAAAAGCAGAGTGTGTTTCTTGTAAGGCGAGCTACCGTTTGTTTCCCAGTCCTAAATGGAGTTGAAATATACATGCAGTTTCTGGTCCTACGAGCAAGAGTTGTTTTCTTGTTAGAAGAGTCACAATTGAGCTCCTTTTGCCATACACAATGCAAATAGCCCTCGTGTCTGTTCCCAGCAAGTACAGTGTATTGGAATGAAGAGGAGCTACAGTTCTTGTCAGTTTCCTAATCAGAGTTGAACTAGATATGGCCCGTGTGTGTAGGAAGCACCGTTCTTTGTTCTCAGCAAGCTCACTGTTCGGACCCCATAGAAAACACAGTAGAGTAGAAGAGTGCTCTTTTCTCAAAAGCAGAGTGTGTTTCTTGTAAGGCGAGATAGCGTTTGTTTCCCAGATCTAAATGGAGTTGAATCACATGCAGTTTCTGGTCCTACGAACAAGAGTTGTTTTTGGTAAGAAGAGTCACTATTGTGCTCCCATTGTCATACACAGGGCAAATAGCACTGGCGTCTGTTCCCAGCATGTACAGTGTATTGGACCGAAAAGGAGCTACTGCTCTAGTCAGGTTCCTAAGCAGAGTTGAACTAGATATGGCCCCTGTCTGTGGGAAGCACAATTCTTTTGTTCTCAGCAAGCTCACTGTTCGGACCCCATAAAAAACACAGTAGAGTAGATGTGTGCCCTATTCTCAAAAGCAGAGCGTGTTTCTTGTAAGGCGAGCTAGCGTTTGTTTCCCAGTCCTAAGTGGATTGAATCAAATGCAGTTTCTGGTCCTACGAACAAGTGTTGTTTTCTTGTAAGAAGAGTCACTATTGTGCTCCAATTGCCGTACACAGTGCAAATAGCACTCGCGTCTGTTCCCAGTAAGTACAGTGTATTGGACTGAAGAGGAGCTACTTTTCTCGTTAGTTTCTTAAGCAGAGTTGAATTAGATATGGCCCGTGTGTGTAAGAAGCACAGTTCTTTTGTTCTGAGCAAGCTCACTGTTCGGACCCCATAGGAAACACAGTAGAGTAGAGGAGTGCTCTTTGCTCAAAAGCCGAGTGTGTTTAGTGTAAGGGTACCTAGCGTTTGCTTCCCACTGCTAAATGGAGTTGAATCACATGCAGTTTCTGGTACTAAGAGCAAGAGTTGTTTTCTGGTAAGAAGAGTTACTATTGTGCTCCCATTGCCATACACAGTGCAAATAGCACTCGCGTCTGCTCTCAGCAAGTACAATGTATTTGATTGAAGAGGAGCTACTGTTCTTGTCAGTTTCCTAAGCAGACTTGAGCTAGATATGGCCCGTGTGTGTAGGAAGCACAGTTCATTTGTTCTGAGCAAGCTCACTGTTCGGACCCATAGGAAACACAGTAGATTAGAAGAGTGCATTTTTCTCAAAAGCAGAGTGTGTTTCTTGTAAGGCGAGCTAGCGTTTGTTTCCCAGTCCTAAATGGAGTTGAAATACACATGCAGTTTCTGGTCCTACGAGCAAGAGTTATTTTCTGGTAAGAAGAGTCACTATTGCGCTCCCATTGCCATACATAGTACAAATAACACTCGCGTCTGTTTCCAGCAAGTACAGTGTATTGGTCTGAAGAGGAGCTACTGTTCTTGTCAGTTTCCTAAACAGAGTTGAACTAGATAAGGCCCGTGTGTGTAGGAAGCACAGTTCTTTTGTTCTGAGCAAGCTCACTGTTCGAACCCCATAGGAAACACAGTAGAGAGAAGAGTGCTCTTTTCTCAAAAGCAGAGTGTGTTTCTTGTAAGGTGAGCTACCGTTTGTTTCCCAGTCCTAAATGGAGTTGAAATACACATGCAGTTTCTGTTCCTACGAGCAAGAGTTGTTTTCTGGTTAGAAGAGTCACAATTGAGCTCCTTTTGCCATACACAATGCAAATAGCCCTCGTGTCTGTTCCCAGCAAGTACAGTGTATTAGAATGAAGAGGAGCTACTGTTCTTGTCAGTTTCCTAAGCAGAGTTGAACTAGATATGGCCCGTGTGTGTAGGAAGCACCGTTCTTTGTTCTCAGCAAGCTCACTGTTCGGACCCCATAGAAAACACAGTAGAGTAGAAGAGTGCTCTGTTCTCAAAAGCAGAGGGTGTTTCATGTAAGGCGTGATAGCGTTTGTTTCCCAGATCTAAATGGAGTTGAATCACATGCAGTTTCTGGTCCTACGAACAAGAGTTGTTTTTGGTAAGAAGAGTCACTATTGCGCTCCCATTGTCATACACAGGGCAAATAGCACTGGCGTCTGTTCCCAGCATGTACAGTGTATTGGACCGAAAAGGAGCTACTGCTCTAGTCAGGTTCCTAAGCAGAGTTGAACTAGATATGGCCCCTGTGTGTGGGAAGCACAGTTCTTTTGTTCTCAGCAAGCTCACTGTTCGGACCCCATAAAAAACATAGTAGAGTAGATGTGTGCCCTATTCTCAAAAGCAGAGCATGTTTCTTGTAAGGCGAGCTAGCGTTTGTTTCCCAGTCCTAAGTGGATTGAATCAAATGCAGTTTCTGGTCCTACGAACAAGTGTTGTTTTCTTGTAAGAAGAGTCACTATTGTGCTCCAATTGCCGTACACAGTGCAAATAGCACTCGCGTCTGTTCCCAGTAAGTACAGTGTATTGGACTGAAGAGGAGCTACTTTTCTCGTTAGTTTCTTAAGCAGAGTTGAATTAGATATGGCCCGTGTGTGTAAGAAGCACAGTTCTTTTGTTCTGAGCAAGCTCACTGTTCGGACCCCATAGGAAACACAGTAGAGTAGAAGAGTGCTCTTTGCTCAAAAGCCGAGTGTGTTTAGTGTAAGGGTACCTAGCGTTTGCTTCCCAGTGCTAAATGGAGTTGAATCACTTGCAGTTTCTGGTCCTAAGAGCAAGAGTTGTTTTCTGGTAAGAAGAGTTACTATTGTGCTCCCATTGCCATACACAGTGCAAATAGCACTCGCGTCTGCTCTCAGTATTTGATTGAAGAGGAGCTACTGTTCTTGTCAGTTTCCTAAGCAGACTTGAGCTAGATATGGCCCGTGTGTGTAGGAAGCACAGTTCATTTGTTCTGAGCAAGCTCACTGTTTGGACCCATAGGAAACACAGTAGAGTAGAAGAGTACTCTTTTCTCAAAAGCAGAGTGTGTTTCTTGAAAGGCGAGCTAGCTTTTCTTTCCCAGTCGTAAATGAAGTTGAATCACATGCAGTTTCTGTTCCTACGAGTAGAGTTGTTTTTTGGTAAGAAGAGTCACTATTGCACTCCCATTGCCATACACAGTGCAAATAGCATTTGCGTCTGTTCCAATCAAGTACAGTGTATTGGACTGAAGAGGAGATACTTTTCTTGTCAGTTTCCTGAGCAGAGTTGAACTAGATAAGGCCCGTGTGTATAGGAAGCACAGTTCTTTTGTTCTTAGCAAGCTCACTGTGCGGACCCCATAGGAAACTCAGTGCTCTTTTCTCAAAAGCAGAGTGTGTTAGTTGTAAGGCGAGATAGCATTTGCTTCCCAGACCTAAATGGAGTTGAATCACATGCACTTTCTGGTCCTACAAGCAAGAGTTGTTTTCTGGTAAGAAGAGTCACTATTGCGCTCCCATTGCAGTACACAGGGCAAATAGCACTGGCGTCTGTTCCCAGCATGTACAGTGTATTGGACTGAAGAGGATCTACTGTTCTTGTCAGTTTCCTACCCAGAGTTGAACTAGATATGGCCCATGTGTGTAGGAAGCACAGTTCTTTTGTTCTGAGCAAGCTCACTGTTCTGGCCCTATAGGAAACACAGTAGAGTAGAAGAGTGCTCTTTTCTCTATAGCAGAGTGTGTTTCTTGTAAGGCGAGCTAGCGTTTGTTTCCCACTCCTAAATGGAGTTGAATCACATGCAGTTTTTGATCCTTTGAGCAAGAGTTGTTTTCTGGTAAGAAGAGTCACTATTGTGCTCCCATTGCCGTACACCGTGCAAATAGCACTCGCATCTGTTCCCAGCAAGTACAGTGTATTGGACTGAAGAGGAGCTACTGTTCTCGTCAGTTTCCTAAGCAGAGTTGAACTAGATATGGCCCGTGTGTGTAGGAAGCACAGTTCTTTTGTTCTGAGCAAGCTCACTGTTCTGGCCCTATAGGAAACACAGTAGAGTAGAAGAGTGCTCTTTTCTCAAAAGCAGAGTGTGTTTCTTGTAAGGCAAGCTAGCATTTGTTTCCCAGTCCTAAATGGAGTTGAATCACATGCAGTTTTTGGTCCTACGCGCAAGAGTTGTTTTCTGGTAAGGAAAGTCACTATTGCGCTCCCATTGCCAAACACAGTGCAAATAGCACTCGCATCTGTTCCCAGCAATTACAGTGTATTGGACTGAAGAGGAGCTACTGTTCTTGTCAGTTTTCTAAGCAGAGTTGAACTAGATATGGCCCGTGTGCGTAGGAAGCACAGTTCTTTTGTTCTGAGAAAGCTCACTGTTCGGAACACATAGGACACATAGTAGAGAAGAAGAGTGCTCTTATCTCAAAAGCAGAGTGTGTTTCTTGTAAGGCGAGCTAGCTTTTGTTTCCCAGTCCTAAATGAGTTTGAATCACATGCAGTTCCCAGTCCTACGAGTAGAGTTATTTTTTGGTAAGTAGAGTCACTATTGCGCTCCCATTGCCATACACAGTACAAATAACACTTGCGTCTGTTCCAATCAATTACAGTGTATTGGAATGAAGAGGAGCTACTATTCTTGTCAGTTTCCTAAGCAGAGTTGAACTAGATATGGCCCGTGTGTACAGGAAGCACAGTTCTTTTGTTCTGAGCAAGCTCACTGTTCGGACCCCTAGGAAACACAGTAGAGTAAAAGAGTGCTCTTTTCTCAAAAGCAGAGTGTGTTTCTTGTAAGGCGAGCTAGCGTTTATTTCCCAGTCCTAAATGGAGTTGAATCACATGCAGTTTTTGGTCCTACGCGCAAGAGTTGTTTTCTGGTAAGGAAAGTCACTATTGCGCTCCCATTGCCAAACACAGTGCAAATAGCACTCGCATCTGTTCCCAGCAAGTACAGTGTATTGGACTGAAGAGGAGCTACTGTTCTTGTCAGTTTCCTAAGCAGAATTGAACTGGATATGGCCATTTCTGTAGGAAGCACAGTTCTTTTTTTCTGAGCAAGCTCACTGTACTGGCCCTATAGGAAACAGAGTAGAGTAGAAGAGTGCTCTTTTCTCAAAAGCAGACTGTGTTTCTTGTAAGGCGAGCTAGCGTTTGTTTCCCAGTCAGAAATGGAGTTGAATCACATGCAGTTTTTGGTCCTACAAGCAAGAGTTGTTTTCTGGTAAGAAGAGTCACTATTGCGCTCGCATTGTCATACACAGGGCAAATAGCACTGGCGTCTGTTCCAAGCCTGTACAGTGTATTGGACTGAAGAAGATCTACTGTTCTTGTCAGTTTCCTCCGCAGAGTTGAACTCGATATGGCCCGTGTGTGTAGGAAGCACAGTTCTTTTGTTCTTAGCAAGCTCACTGTGCGGACCCCATAGGAAACTCAGTGCTCTTTTCTCAAAAGCAGAGTGTGTTAGTTGTAAGGCAAGATAGCATTTGCTTCCCAGACCTAAATGGAGTTGAATCACATGCAGTTTCTGGTCCTACAAGCAAGAGTTGTTTTCTGGTAAGAAGAGTCACTATTGCGCTCGCATTGCAATACACAGGGCAAATAGCACTGGCATCTGTTCCCAGCATGTACAGTGTATTGGACTGAAGAGGATGTACTGTTCTTGTCAGTTTCCTATGCAGAGTTGAACTAGATGTAGCCCGTGTGTGTAGGAAGCACAGTTCTTTTGTTCTGAGCAAGCTCACTGTTCTGGCCCTATAGGAAACACAGTAGAGTAGAAGAGTGCTCTTTTCTCAAAAGCAGAGTGTGTTTCTTGTAAGGCGAGCTAGCGTTTGTTTCCCACTCCTAAATGAAGTTGAATCACATGCAGTTTTTGATCCTTTGAGCAAGAGTTGTTTTCTGGTAAGAAGAGTCACTATTGTGCTCCCATTGCCGTACACCGTGCAAATAGCACTCGCATCTGTTCCCAGCAAGTACAGTGTATTGGACTGAAGAGGAGCTACTGTTCTCGTCAGTTTCCTAAGCAGAGTTGAACTAGATATGGCCCGTGTGTGTAGGAAGCACAGTTCTTTTGTTCTGAGCAAGCTCACTGTTCTGGCCCTATAGGAAACACAGTAGAGTAGAAGAGTGCTCTTTTCTCAAAAGCAGAGTGTGTTTCTTGTAAGGTGAGCTAGCGTTTGTTTCCCAGTCCTAAATGGAGTTGAATCACATGCAGTTTTTGGTCCTACGTGCAAGAGTTGTTTTCTTGTAAGGAAAGTCACTATTGCGCTGCCATTGCCAAACACAGTGCAAATAGCACTCGCATCTGTTCCCAGCAATTACAGTGTATTGGACTGAAGAGGAGCTACTGTTCTTGTCAGTTTCCTAAGCAGAGTTGAAGTAGATATGGCCCGTGTGCGTAGGAAGCACAGTTCTTTTGTTCTGAGCAAGCTCACTGTTCGGAACCCATAGGACACATAGTAGAGAAGAAGAGTGCTCTTTTCTCAAAAGCAGAGTGTGTTTCTTGTAAGGCGAGCTAGATTTTGTTTCCCAGTCCTAAATGAGTTTGAATCACATGCAGATTCCAGTCCTACGAGTAGAGTTATTTTTTGGTAAGTAGAGTCACTATTGCGCTCCCATTGCCATACACAGTACAAATAACACTTGCGTCTGTTCCAATCAATTACAGTGTATTGGAATGAAGAGGAGCTACTATTCTTGTCAGTTTCCTAAGCAGAGTTGAACTAGATAAGGCCCGTGTGTACAGGAAGCACAGTTCTTTTGTTCTGAGCAAGCTCACTGTTCGGACCCCATCGGAAACACAGTAGAGTAAAAGAGTGCTCTTTTCTCAAAAGCAGAGTGTGTTTTTTGTAAGGCCAGCTAGCGTTTGATTCCCAGTCCTAAATGGAGTTGAATCACATGCAGTTTTTGGTCCTATGTGCAAGAGTTGTTTTCTCGTAAGGATAGTCACTATTGCGCTCCCATTGCCATACACAGTGCAAATAGCACTTGCGTCTGCTCCCAGCAAGTACAGTGTATTGGATTGAAGAGGAGCTACTGTACTTGTCAGTTTCCTAAGCAGACTTGAACTAGATATGGTCTGTGTGTATAGGAAGCACAGTTTTTTTGTTTTGAGCAAGCTCACTTTCTGGCCCTGTAGAAAACACAGTAGAGTAGAAGAGTGCTCTTTTCTCAAAAGCAGAGTGTGTTTCACAGCTCTTTTGTTCTGAGCAAGCTCACTGTGCGGACCCTATAGGAAACTCAGTGCTCTTTTATCAAAAGCAGAGTGTTTTTCTTGTAAGGCGAGATAGCATTTGCTTCCCAAACCTAAAAGGAGTTGAATCACATGCAGTTTCTGTTCCTACGAGCAAGAGTTGTTTTCTGGTAAGAAGAGTCACTACTGTGCTCCCATTGCCATACACAGTACAAATAGCACTCGCGTCTGTTCCCAGCAAGTACAGTGCATTGGACTGCAGAGGAGCTACTGTTCTTGACAGTTTCCTAAGTAGAGATGAACCAGATATGGCCCGTGTGTGTACTAAGCACAGTTCTTTTGTTCTGAGCAAGCTCACTGTTCGAACCCCATAGGAAACACAGTAGAGTAGAAGAGTGCACTTTTCTCAAAAGCAGAGTGTGTTTCTCGTAAGGCGAGCTAGCGTTTGTTTCCCAGTCCTAAATGGAGTTGAAATACACATGCAGTTTCTGGTCCTATGAGCTAGAGTTGTTTTCTGGTAAGAAGAGTCACTATTGAGCTCCATTTCCCGTACACAGTGCAAATAGCACTCGCGTCTGTTCCCAGCAAGTACAGTGTATTAGACTGAAGAGGAGCTACTGTTCTTGTCAGTTTCCTAAGGAGAGTTGAACTAGATATGAACCGTGTGTGTAGGAAGCACAGTTCACTTGTTCTGAGCAAGCTCACTGTTCGGACCCCATAGGAAACACAGTAGAGTAGAAGAGTACTCTTTTCTCAAAAGCAGAGTGTGTTTTATTGTAAGGCGAGCTAGCTTTTGTTTCCCAGTCGTAAAAGAAGTTGAATCACATGCAGTTTCTGGTCCTACGAGTAGAGTTGTTTTTTGGTAAGAAGAGTCACTATTGAGCTCCAATTGCCATACACAGTGCAAATAGCACTTGCGTCTGTTCCAATCAAGTACAGTGTATTGGACTGAAGAGGAGCTACTGTACTTGTCAGTTTCCTAAGCAGAGTTGAACTGATATGGCCCGTGTGTATAGGAAGCACAGTTCTTTTGTTTTGAGCAAGCTCACTTTCTGGCCCTATGGAAAACACCGTAGAGTAGAAGAGTGCTCTTTTCTCAAAAGCAGAGTGTGTTTCTTGTAAGGCGAGCTAGCGTTTGTTTCCCAGTCCTAAATGGCGTTGAATCACATGCAGCTTCTGGACGTACGAGCAAGAGTTGTTTTCTGGTAAGGAAAGTCATTATTGCACTCCCATTGCCATACATAGTGCAAATAGCACTCGATTCTGTTCCCAGCAATGACACTTTATTGGACTGAAGAGGAGCTACTATTTTTGTCAGTTTCCTAATCAGAGTTGAACTAGATATGGCCCGTGTGTTTAGGAAGCACAGTTCTTTTGTTCTGAGAAAGCTCACTGTTTGGACCCCATAGGAAACACAGTAGAGTAGAAGAGTGCTCTTTTCTCAAAAGCAGAGTGTGTTTCTTGTAAGGTGAGCTAGCGTTTGTTTCCCACCCCTAAATGGAGTTTAATCACATGCAGTTTTTGGTCCTACGAGCAAGAGTTGTTTTCTGTTAAGGAAAGTCACTATTGCGCTCCCCTTGCCATACACAGCACAAATAGCACTCACGTCTGTTCCCAGCAAGTACAGAGTATTGGTCTGAAGAGGAGCTACTGTTCTTGTCAGTTTCCTAAGCAGAGTTGAACTAGATATGGCCCGTGTGTATAGGAAGCACAGCTCTTTTGTTCTGAGCAAGCTCACTGTGCGGACCCAATAGGAAACTCAGTGCTCTTTTCTCAAAAGCAGAGTGTGTTTCTTGTAAGGCGAGATAGCATTTGCTTCCCAGACCTAAATTGAGTTGAATCACATGCAGTTTCTGGTCCTACAAGCAAGAGTTGTTTTCTGGTAAGAAGAGTCACTACTGCCCTCGCATTGTCATACACAGGGCAAATAGCACTGGCGTCTTTTCCCAGCATGTACAGTGTATTGGACTGAAGAGGATCTACTGTTCTTGTCAGTTTCCTATGCAGAGTTGAACTAGATATAGCCCGTGTGTGTAGGAAGCACAGTTCTTTTGTTCTGAGCAAGCTCACTGTTCTGGCCCTATAGGAAACACAGTAGAGTAGAAGAGTGCTCTTTTCTCAAAAGCAGAGTGTGTTTCTTGCAAGGCGAGCTAGTGTTTGTTTCCCAGTCCTAAATGGAGTTGAATCACATGCAGTTTCTGTTCCTACGAGCAAGAGATGTTTTCTGGTAAGAAGAGTCATTATTGTGCTCCCATTGTCATACACAGGGCAAATAGCACTGGCTTCTTCTCCCAGCATGTACAGTGTATTGCACTGAAGAGGATCTACTGTTCTTGTCATTTTCCTAAGCAGAGTTGAACTAGATATGGACCGTGTGTGTAGGAAGCACAGTTCTTTGTTCTGAGCAAGCTCACTGTTCTGGCCCTATAGGAAACACAGTAGAGTAGAAGAGTGCTCTTTTCTCAAAAGCAGAGCATGTTTCTTATAAGGCAAGCTAGCCTTTGTTTCCCAGTCCTAAATGGAGTTGAATCAAAAGCAGTTTTTGGTCCTACAAGCAAGAGTTGTTTTCTGGTAAGAAGAGTCACTATTGTGCTCCCATTGCCATACACAGTACAAATAGCACTCGCGTCTGTTCCCAGCAAGTACAGTGTATTGGACTGCAGAGGAGCTACTGTTCTTGTCAGTTTCCTAAGTAGAGATGAACCAGATATGACCCGTGTTTGTACTAAGCACAGTTCTTTTGTTCTGAGCAAGCTCACTGTTTGAGCCCCATAGGAACACAGTAGAGTAGAAGAGTGCACTTTTCTCAAAAGCAGAGTGTGTTTCTTGTAACGCGAGCTAGCGTTTGTTTCCCAGTCCTAAATGGAGTTGAAATACACATGCAGTTTCTGGTCCTATGAGCTAGAGTTGTTTTCTGGTAAGAAGAGTCACTATTGTGCTCCCTTTGTCTTACACAGTGCAAATAGCACTCGCATCTGTTCCCAGCAAGTACAGTGTATTTGAATGAAGAGGAGCTACTGTTTTTGTCAGTTTCCTAAGGAGAGTTGAACTAGATATGACCCGTGTGTGTAGGAAGCACAGTTCATTTGTTCTGAGGAAGCTCACTGTTCGGACCCCATAGGAAACACAGTAGAGTAGAAGAGTACTCTTTTCTCAAAAGCAGAGTGTGTTTCTTGTAAGGCGAGCTAGCTTTTGTTTCCCAGTCGTAAATGAAGTTGAATCACATGCAGTTTCTGATCCTACGAGTAGAGTTGTTTTTTGGTAAGAAGAGTCACTATTGAGCTCCCATTGCGATACACAGTGCAAATAGCACTTGCGTCTGTTCCAATCAAGTACAGTGTTTTGGACTGAAGAGGAGCTACTGTTCTTGTCACTTTCCTAAGCAGAGTTGAACTGATATGGCCCGTGTGTATAGCAAGCACAGTTCTTTTGTTTTGAGCAAGCTCACTTTCTGGCCCTATAGAAAACACAGTAGAGTAGAAGAGTGCTCTTTTCTCAAAAGCAGAGTGTGTTTCTTGTAAGGCGAGCTAGCGTTTGTTTCCCAGTCCTAAATGGCGTTGAATCACATGCAGCTTCTGGACGTACAAGCAAGAGTTGTTTTCTGGTAAAAAAAAAGTCATTATTGCACTCCCATTGCCATACATAGTGCAAATAGCACTCGATTCTGTTCCCAGCATGTACAGTGTATTGGACTGAAGAGGAGCTACTATTCTTGTCAGTTTCCTAATCAGAGTTGAACTAGATATGGCCCTTGTGTTTAGGAAGCACAGTTCTTTTGTTCTGAGCAAGCTCACTGTTTGGACACCATAGGTAACACAGTAGAGTAGAAGAGTGCTCTTTTCTCAAAAGCAGAGTGTGTTTTTTGTAAGGTGAGCTAGCGTTTGTTTCCCACCCCTAAATGGAGTTGAATCACATGCAGTTTTTGGTCCTACGAGCAAGAGTTGTTTTCTGGTAAGGAAAGTCACTATTGCGCTCCCCTTGCCATACACAGCAGAAATAGCACTCACGTCTGTTCCCAGCAAGTACAGTGTATTGGACTGAAGAGGAGCTACTGTTCTTGTCAATTTCCTAAGCAGAGTTGAACTAGATATGGCCCGTGTGTATAGGAAGCACAGTCTTTTGTTCTGAGCATGCTCACTGTGCGGACCCCATAGGAAACTCAGTGCTCTTTTCTCAAGAGCAGGGTGTGTTTCTTTTAAGGAGAGATAGCATTTGCTTCCCAGACCTAAATGGAGTTTAATCACATGCAGTTTCTGGTCCTACAAGCAAGAGTTGTTTTCTGGTAAGAAGAGTCACTATTGCGCTCACATTGTCATACACAGGACAAATAGCACTGGCGTCTTTTCCCAGCATGTACATTGTATTGGACAGAAGAGGATCTACTGTTCTTGTCAGTTTCCTAAGCAGACTTGAACTAGATATGGCCCGTGTGTGTAGGAAGCACAGTTCATTTGTTCTGAGCAAGCTCACTGTTCGGACCCCATAGGAAACACAGTAGAGTAGAAGAGTGCTCTTTTCTCAAAAGCAGAGTGTGTTTCTTGCAAGGCGAGCTAGTGTTTGTTTCCCAGTCCTAAATGGAGTTGAATCACATGCAGTTTCTGTTCCTACGAGCAAGAGATGTTTTCTGGTAAGAAGAGTCACTATTGTGCTCCCATTGTCATACACAGGGCAAATAGCACTGGCTTCTTCTCCCAGCATGTACAGTGTATTGCACTGAAGAGGATCTACTGTTCTTGTCAGTTTCCTAAGCAGAATTGAACTAGATATGGCCATGTGTGCAGGAAGTACATTTCTTTTGTTCTGAGCAAGCTCACTGTTCGGACCCCATAGGAAATACAATAGAGTAGAAGAGTGCTCTTTTCTCAAAAGCAGAGTGTGTTTCTTGTAAGTCGAGCTAGGGTTTTTTTCCCAGTCCTAAATGGAGTTGAATCACATGCAGTTACTGGTCCTAAGAGCAAGAGTTGTTTTCTGGTAAGAAGAGTCACTATTGTGCTCCCATTGCCGTACACAGTGCAAATTGCACTCGCATCTGTTCCCAGCAAGTACAGTGTATTGGACTGAAGAGGAGCCACTGTTCTCATCAGTTTCCTAAGCAGAGTTGAACTAGATATGGCCCGTGTGTGTAGGAAGCACAGTTCTTTTGTTCTGAGCAAGCTCACTGTTCTGGCCCTATAGGAAACACAGTAGAGTAGAAGAGTGCTCTTTTCTCAAAAGCAGAGTGTGTTTCTTGTAAGGCAAGCTAGCATTTGTTTCCCAATCCTAAGTGGAGTTGAATCACATGCAGTTTTTGGTCCTACGCGCAAGAGTTGTTTTCTGGTAAGGAAAGTCACTATTGCGCTCCCATTGCCAAACACAGTGCAAATAGCACTCGCATCTGTTCCCAGCAGTACAGTGTATTGGACTGAAGAGGAGCTACTGTTCTTGTCAGTTTCCTAAGCAGAATTGAAATGGATATGGCCATTTGTGTGGGAAGCACAGTTCTTTTTTTCTGAGCAAGCTCACTGTACTGGCCCTATAGGAAACACAGTAGAGTAGAAGACTGCTCTTTTCTCAAAAGCAGAGTGTGTTTCTTGTAAGGCGAGCTAGCGTTTGTTTCCCAGTCCTAAATGGAGTTGATTCACATGCAGTTTTTGGTACTACGAGCATGAGTTGTTTTCTGGTAAGGAAAGTCACTATTGTGCTCACTATGCCAAACACAGTGCAAATAGCACTCGCATCTGTTCCCAGCAAGTACAGTGTATTGGACTGAAGAGGAGCTACTGTTCTTGTCAGTTTCCTAATCAGAGTTGAACTAGATATGGCCCGTGGGCGTAGGAAGCACAGTTCTTTTGTTCTGAGCAAGCTCACTGTTCGGAACCCATAGGACACATAGTAGAGAAGAAGAGTGCTCTTTTCTCAAAAGCAGAGTGTGTTTCTTGTAAGACGAGCTAGCTTTTGTTTCCCAGTCCTAAATGAATTTGAATCACATGCAGTTTCTGTTCCTACGAGTAGAGTTATTTTTTGGTAAGAAGAGTCACTATTGTGCTCCCATTGCCATACACAGTACAAATAGCACTTGCGTCTGTTCCAATCAAGTACAGTGTTTTGGACTGAAGAGGAGCTACTGTTCTTGTCAGTTTCCTAAGCAGAGTTGAACTAGATGTGGCCCGTGTGTATAGGAAGCACAGTTCTTTTGTTCTGAGTAAGCTCACTGTTGTGACCACATAGGAAACACAGTAGAGTAGAAGAATGCTCTTTTCTCAAAATCCGGGTGTGTTTCTTGTAATGCGAGCTAGTGTTTGCTTCCCAATCCTAAATGGATTTGAATCACATGCAGTTTCTGGTCCTACAAGCAAGAGTTTTTTCTGGTAATAAAAGTCACTATTGAGCCGGGCGGTGGTGGCGCACGCCTTTAATCCCAGCACTTGGGAGGCAGGGCCAGGTGGATCTCTGTGAGTTCGAGGCCAACCTGGGCTACCAAGTGAGTCCCAGGAAAGGCGCAAAGCTACACAGAGAAACCCTGTCTTGAAAAAAAAAAAGTCACTATTGGGCTCCCATTTTCATACACAGTGCAAATACCACTGGTGTCTGTTCCCAGCAAGTACAGTGTATTGGACTGAAGAGGATCTACTGTTCTTGTCAGTTTCCTAAGCAGAATTGAACTAGATATGGCCCGTGTGTGTAGGAAGCACACTTCTTTTGTTCTGAACAAGCTCACTGTTTGGACCCCATAGGAAACACAGTAGAGTAGAAGTGTGCCCTATTCTCAAAAGCAGATCTTGTTTCTTGTAAGGCGAGCTAGCGTTTGTTTCCCAGTCCTAAGTGGATTGAATCAAATGCAGTTTCTGGTCCTAAGAGCAAGAGGTGTTTTCTGGTAAGAAGAGTCACTATTGTGCTCCAATTGCTGTACACAGTGCAAATAGCACTCGCGTCTGTTTCCAGTAAGTACAGTGTATTGGAGTGAAGAGGAGCTACTGTTCTCATCAGTTTCCTAAGCAGAGTTGAACTAGATATGGCCCGTGTGTGTAGGAAGCACAGTTCTTTTGTTCTGAGCAAGCTCACTGTTCAGAAGCCATAGGAAACACAGTAGAGTAGATGAGTGCTCTTTTCTCAAAAGCCGAGTGTGTTTAGTGTAAGGCGACCTAGCATTTGCTTCCCAGTCCAAAATGGAGTTGAATCACATGCAGTTTCTGGTCCTAAGAGCAAGAGTTGTTTTCTGGTAAGGAAAGTCACTATTGCGCTCCCATTGCCAAACACAGTGCAAATAGCACTCGCATCTGTTCCCAGCAAGTACAGTGTATTGGACTGAAGAAGAGCTACTGTTCTTGTCAATTTCCTAAGCAGAATTGAACTGGATATGTCCCGTGTGTGTAGGAAGCACAGTTCTTTTGTTCTGAGCAAGCTCACTGTTGGAACCCCATAGGAAACACAGTAGAGTAGCTGTGTGCCCTATTCTCAAAAGCAGAGCGTGTTTCTTGTAAGGCAAGCAAGTGTTTGTTTCCCAGTCCTAAATGGATTGAATCAAATGCAGTTTCTGGTCCTAAGAGCAAGAGTTGTTTCCTGTTAAGAAGAGTCACTATTGTGCTCCCATATCCGTACACAGTGCAAATAGCACTTGCGTCTGTTCCCAGTAAGTACAGTGTATTGGACTGAACAGGAGCTACTGTTCTCATCAGTTTCCTAAGCAGAGTTGAACTACATATGGACCGTGTGTGTAGGAAGCACAGTTCTTTTGTTCTGAGCAAGCTCACTGTTCTGGCCCTATAGGAAACACAGTAGAGTTGAAGAGTGCTCTTTTCTCAAAAGCAGAGCGTGTTTCTTATAAGGCAAGCTAGCGTTTGTTTCCCAGTCCTAAATGGAGTTGAATCAAAAGCAGTTTTTGGTCCTACAAGCAAGAGTTGTTTTCTGGTAAGAAGAGTCACTATTGTGCTCCCATTGCCATACACAGTACAAATAGCACTCGCGTCTGTTCCCAGCAAGTACAGTGTATTGGACTGCAGAGGAGCTACTGTTCTTGTCAGTTTCCTAAGTAGAGATGAACCAGATATGACCCGTGTGTGTACTAAGCACAGTTCTTTTGTTCTGAGCAAGCTCACTGTTTGAACCCCATAGGAAACACAGTAGAGTAGAAGAGTGCACTTTTCTCAAAAGCAGAGTGTGTTTCTTGTAAGGCGAGCTAGCGTTTGTTTCCCAGGCCTAAATGGAGTTGAAATACACATGCAGTTTCTGGTCCTATGAGCTAGAGTTGCTTTCTGGTAAGAAGAGTCACTATTGCGCTCCATTTCCCGTAAACAGTGCAAATAGCACTCGCGACTGTTCCCAGCAAGTACAGTGTATTAGACTGAAAACGAGCTAAGGTTCTTGTCAGTTTCCTAAGCAGAGTTGAACTAGATATGACCCGTGTGTGTAGGAAGCACAGTTCTTTTGTTCTGAGCAAGCTCACTGAGGAACCCCATAGGAAACACAGTAGAGTAGAAGAGTGCACTTTTCTCAAAAGCAGAGTGTGTTTCTTGTAAGGCGAGCTAGCGTTTGTTTCCCAGTCCTAAATGGAGTTGAAATGCACATGCAGTTTCTGGTCCTATGAGCTAGAGTTGTTTTCTGGTAAGAAGAGTCACTATTGCGCTCCCTTTGCCATACACAGTGCAAATAGCACTCGCGTCTTTTCCCAGCAAGTACAGTGTATTGGACTTAAGAGGAGCTACTGTTCTTGTCAGTTTCCTAAGCAGAGTTGAACTAGATATGGTCCGTGTGTGTAGGAAGCACAGTTCTTTTGTTCTGGGCAAGCTCACTGTTCTCGCCCTACAGGAAACACAGTAGAGTAGAAGAGTGCTCTATTCTCAAAAGCAGAGTGTGTTTCTTGAAAGGCGAGATAGCATTTGTTTCCCAGTCCTAAATTGAGTTGAATCACATGCAGTTTCTGGTCCTATGAGCAAGAGTTGTTTTTTGGTAAGGAAAGTCACTATTGCGCTCCGATTGCCATATACAGTGCAAATAGCACTCCCGTCTGTTCACAGCAAGTACAGTGTATTGGACTGAAGAGGAGCTACTGTTTTTGTCAGTTTCCTAAGGAGAGTTGAACTAGATATGACCCGTGTGTGTAGGAAGCACAGTTCATTTGTTCTGAGGAAGCTCACTGTTCGGACCCCATAGGAAACACAGTAGAGTAGAAGAGTACTCTTTTCTCAAAAGCAGAGTGTGTTTCTTGTAAGGCGAGCTAGCGTTGGTTTCCCAGTCGTAAATGAAGTTGAATCACATGCAATTTCTGGTCCTACGAGTAGAGTTGTTTTTTGGTAAGAAGAGTCACTATTGAGCTCCCATTGCCATACACAGTGCAAATAGCACTTGCGTCTGTTCCAATCAAGTACAGTGTTTTGGACTGAAGAGGAGCTACTGTTCTTGTCACTTTCCTAAGCAGAGTTGAACTGATATGGCCCGTGTGTATAGGAAGCACAGTTCTTTTGTTTTGAGCAAGCTCACTTTCTGGCCCTATAGAAAACACTGTAGAGTAGAAGAGTGCTCTTTTCTCAAAAGCAGAGTGTGTTTCTTGTAAGGCGAGCTAGCGTTTGTTTCCCAGCCCTAAATGGCGTTGAATCACATGCAGCTTCTGGACGTACAAGCAAGAGTTGTTTTCTGGTAAAAAAAAAAGTCATTATTGCACTCCCATTGCCATACATAGTGCAAATAGCACTCGATTCTGTTCCCAGCATGTACAGTGTATTGGACTGAAGAGGAGCTACTATTCTTGTCAGTTTCCTAATCAGAGTTGAACTTGATATGGCCCGTGTGTTTAGGAAGCACAGTTCTTTTGTTCTGAGCAAGCTCACTGTTTGGACCCCATAGGTAACACAGTAGAGTAGAAGAGTGCTCTTTTCTCAAATGCAGAGTGTGTTTTTTGTAAGGTGAGCTAGCGTTTGTTTCCCACCCCTAAATGGAGTTTAATCACATGCAGTTTTTGGTCCTACGAGCAAGAGTTGTTTTCTGGTAAGGAAAGTCACTATTGCGCTCCCCTTGCCATACACACCAGAAATAGCACTCACGTCTGTTCCCAGCAAGTACAGTGTATTGGACTGAAGAGGAGCTACTGTTCTTGTCAGTTTCCTAAGCAGAGTTGAACTAGATATGGCCCGTGTGTATAGGAAGCACAGTCTTTTGTTCTGAGCAAGCTCACTGTGCGGACCCCATAGGAAACTCAGTGCTCTTTTCTCAAAAGCAGAGTGTGTTTGTTTTAAGGCGAGATAGCATTTGCTTCCCAGTCCTAAATGGAGTTGAATCACATGCAGTTTCTGGTCCTACAAGCAAGAGTTTTTTTTTGGTAAGAAGAGTCACTATTGCGCTCGCATTGTCATACACAGGGCAAATAGCACTGGCGTCTTTTCCCAGCATGTACAGTGTATTGGACAGAAGAGGATCTACTGCTCTTGTCAGTTTCCTAAGCAGACTTGAACTAGATATGGCCCGTGTGTGTAGGAAGCACAGTTCTTTTGTTCTGAGCAAGCTCACTGTTCGGACCCCATAGGAAACACAGTAGAGTAGAAGAGTACTCTTTTCTCAAAAGGCGAGTGTGTTTCTTGTAAGGCGAGCTAGCTTTTGTTTCCCAGTCGTAAATGAGGTTGAATCACATGCAGTTTCTGGTCCTACGAGTAGAGTTGTTTTTGGTAAGAAGAGTCACTATTGAGCTCCCATTGCCATACACAGTGCAAATAGTACTGCTGTCTGTACCCAGCATGTACAGCGTATTGGACTGAAGAGGATCTACTGTTCTTTTCAGTTTCCTAAGCAGAGTTGAAGTAGATATGGCCCGTGTGTGGAGGAAGCACAATTCTTTTGTTCTGAGCAAGCTCACTGTTCGGAACACATAGGACACATAGTAGAGAAGAAGAGTGCTCTTTTCTCAAGAGCAGAGTGTGTTTCTTGTAAGGCGAGCTAGCTTTTGATTCCCAGTCCTAAATGAATTTGAATCACATGCAGTTTCTGGTCCTACGAGTAGAGTTATTTTTTGGTAAGAAGAGTCACTATTATGCTCCCATTGTCATTCACAGGGCAAATAGCACTGGCATTTGTTCCCAGCATGTACAGAGTATTGGACTCAAGAGGATCTACTGTTCTTGTCAGGTTCCTAAGCAGAGTTGAACTAGATATGGCCCGTGTGTGTATGAAGCACATTTCTTTTGTTCTGAGCAAGCTCACTGTTCTGGCCATATAGGAAACATAGTAGAGTAGAAGAGTCATCTTTTCTCAAAAGCAGAGTTTGTTTCTTGTAAGGCAAGCTAGCGTTTGTTTTCCAGTCCTAAATGGAGTTGAATCCCATGCAGTTTCTGGTCTTAGGAGCAAGAGTTGTTTTCTGGTAAAGAGTCACTATTGCGCTCCCAATGCCATACAGAGTGCAAATATCACTCGCATCTGTTCCCAGCAAGTACAGTGTATTGGACTGAAGAGGTTCTACTGTTCTTGTCAGTTTCCTAAGCAGAGTTGAACTAGATATGGCCCGTGTGTATAGGAAGCACAGTTTTTGTTCTGAGCAAGCTCACTGTTCGGACCCCATAGGAGACTCAGTAGAGTAGAAGAGTACTCTTTTCTCAAAAGCAGAGTGTGTTTCATGTAAGGCGAGCTAGCATTTGTTTCCCAGTCCTAAATGGAGTTGAATCACATGCAGTTTCAGGTCCTACGAGCAAGAGTTGTTTTCTGGTAAGAAGAGTCACTATTGTGCTCCCATTGCAGTACACAGTGCAAATAGCACTCGCGTCTGTTCCCAGTAAGTAAGGTGTATTGGACTGAAGAGGAGCTACTGTTCTTGTCAGTTTCCTAAGAAGATTTGAACTAGATATGGACCTTATGTGTAGGAAGCACAGTTCTTTTGTTCTGAGCAAGCTCACTGTTCGAACTCCATAGGAAACCCAGTAGAGTAGAAGAGTGCTCTTTTCTCAAAATCAGAGTGTGTTTCTTATAAGGCGAGCTAGCGTTTGTTTCCCAGTCCTAAATGGAGTTGAATCAAATGTAGTTTTTAGTCCTACGAGCAAGAGTTGTTTTCTGGTAAGAAGAGTCACTATTGCGCTCCCATTGCCACACACAGTACAAATAGCACTCGCGTCTGTTCCCAGCAAGTACAGTCTATTGGACTGCAGAGGAGCTACTGTTCTTGTCATTTTCCTAAGCAGAGATGAACCAGATATGGCCCGTGTGTGTACTAAGCACAGTTCTTTTTTTCTGAGCACGCTCACTGTTGGAATCCCATAGGAAACACAGTAGAGTAGAATAGTGCTCTTTTCTCAAAAGCAGAGTGTGTTTGTTGTAAGGCGAGCTAGCGTTTGTTTCCCAGTCCTAAATGGAGTTGAAATACACATGCAGTTTCTGGTCCTATGAGCTAGAGTTGTTTTCTGGTAGGAAGAGTCACTATTGCGCTCCATTTCCCGTATACAGTGCAAATAGCACTCGCGTCTGTTTCCAGCAAGTACAGTGTATTGGACTTGTCATTTTCCTAAGCAGAATTGAACTAGATATGGCCCGTGTGTGTAGGAAGCACAGTTCTTTTGTTCTGAGCAAGCTCACTGTTTGGACACCATAGGAAACACAGTAGAGTAGAATAGTGCTCATTTCTCAAAAGCAGAGTGTGTTTCTTGTAAGGCGAGCTAATGTTTGTTTCCCAGTCCTAAAAGGAGTTGAATGACATGCAGTTTTTGGTTCTACGAGCAAGAGTTGTTTTCTGGTAAGAAGAGTCACTATTGTGCTCCCATTGCCATACACAGTGCAAATAGCACTCGATTCTGTTCCCAGCAAGTACAGTGTATTGGACTGAAGAGGAGCTACTGTTCTTGTCAGTTTCCTAATCAGAGTTGAACTAGATATGGCCCTTGTGTGTAGGAAGCGCAGTTCTTTGTTCTGAGAAACCTCACTTTTTGGACCCCATAGGAAACACAGTAGAGTAGAAAAGTGCTCTTTTCTCAAAAGCAGAGTGTGTTTCTTGTAAGGCGAGCTGGCATTTGTTTCCCAGTCCTAAATGGAGTTGAATCACATGCAGTTTCTGGTCCTACAAGCAAGAGTTGTTTTCTGGTAAGAAGAGTCACTATTGTGCTCCCATTGTCACACACAGGGCAAATAGCACTGGCGTCTGTTCCCAGCATGTACAGTGTATTGGACTGAAGAGAATCTACTGTTCTTGTCAGTTTCCTAAGCAGAATTGAACTAGATACGGCCATGTGTGTAGGAAGCACAGTTCTTTTGTTCTGAGCAAGCTCACTGTTCTGGCGCTATAGGAAACACAGTAGAGTAGTAGAGTGTTCTTTTCTCAAAAGCAGAGTGTGTTTCTTGTAAGGTGAGCTAGACTTTGTTTCCCAACCCTAAATGGAGTTGAATCACATGCAGTTTTTGGTCCTACGAGCAAGAGTTGTTTTCTGGTAAGGAAAGTCACTATTGCGCTCCCTTTGCCATACACAGCACAAATAGCACTCACGTCTGTTCCCAGCAAGTACAGTGTATTGGACTGAAGAGGAGCTACTGTTCTTGTCAGTTTCCTAAGCAGAATTGAACTAGATATGGCCCGAGTGTGTAGGAAGCCCAGTTCTTTTTTTCTGAGCAAGCTCACTGTGCGGACCCCGTAGGAAACTCAGTGCTCTTTTCTCAAAAGCAGAGTGTGTTTCTTGTAAGGCGAGATAGCGTTTGCTTCCCAGACCTAAATGGAGATGAATCACATGCAGTTTCTGTTCCTACAAGCAAGAGTTGTTTTCTGGTAAGAAGAGTCACTATTGCGCTCCCATTGCCATACACAGGGCAAATAGCACTGGTGTCTGTTCCCAGCATGTACAGAGTATTGGACTGAAGAGGAGCTACTGTTCTTGTCAGTTTCCTAGGCAGAGTTGAACTAGATATGGCCCCTGTGTGTAGGAAGCACAGTTCTTTTGTTCTGAGCAAGTTCACTGTTCTGGCCCTATAGGAAACACAGTAGAGTAGAAGATTGCTCTTTTCTCAAAATCAGAGTGTGTTTCTTGTAAGGCGAGCTAGCGTTTTTTTCCCAGTCTTAAATGGAGTTGAGTCACATGCAGTTTCTGGTCCTACCAGCAAGAGTTGTTTTCTGGTAAGGAAAGTCACTATTGCCCTCCCTTTGCCATACACAGTGCAAATAGCACTCGCGTCTGCTTCCAGCAAGTACAGTGTATTGGACTGAAGAGGAGCTACTGTTCTTGTCAGTTTCCTAAGCAGAGTTGAAGTAGATATGGCCCGTGTGTGTAGGAAGGACAGTTCTTTTGTACTGAGCAAGCTCACTGTTCGGACACCATAGGAAACACAGTAGAGTAGAAGAGTGCTCTTTTCTCAAAAGCAGAGTGTGTTTCTTGTAAGGCGAGCTAGCGTTTTTTTCCCAATCTTATATGGAGTTGAATCCCATGCAGTTTCTGGTCCTACGAGCAAGAGATGTTTTCTGGTAAGAAGAGTCACTATTGCGCTCCCATTGTCATACACAGGGCAAATATCACTGGCGTCAGTTCCCAGCATGTACAGTGTATTGGACTGAAGAGGATCTACTATTCTTGTCAGGTTCCTAAGCAGAATTGAACTAGATATGGCCGTGTGTGTAGGAAGCACAGTTCTTTTGTTCTGAGCAAGCTCACTGTTCGGAGCCCATAGGAAACACAGTAGATTAGATGTGTGCCCTATTCTCAAAAGCAGAGTGTGTTTCTTGTAAGGTGAACTAGTGTTTGTTTCCCAGTCCTAAATGGAGTTGAATCACATGCAGTTTCTGGTCCTACGAGCAAGAGTTGTTTTCTGGTAAGAAGAGTCACTATTGCGCTCCCATTACCATACACAGTGCAAATAGCACTCGCGTCTGTTCGCAGGAAGTACAGTGTATTGGACTGAAGAGGAGCTACTGTTCTTGTCAGTTTCCTAAGCAGAGTTGAACTAGATATGGCTCATGTGTGTAGGAAGCACAGTTCTTTTCTTCTGAGCAAGTTCACTGTTCGGACACCATAGGAAACACAGTAGAGTAGAAGAGTGCTCTTTTCTCAAAAGCAGAGTGTGTTTCTTGTAAGGCGAGCTAGCATTTGTTTCCCAGTCCTAAAAGGAGTTGAGTCACATGCAGTTTTTGGTCCTACGAGCAAGAGTTGTTTTCTGGTAAGAAGAGTCACTATTGTGCTCGCATTGTCATACACAGGGCAAATGCACTGGCGTCTGTTCCGAGCATGTACAGTGTATTGGACTGAAGAGGAGCTACTGTTCTTGTCAGTTTCATAAGCAGAATTGAACTAGATATGGCCCGTGTGTATAGGAAGCAGAGTTCTTTTTTTCTGAGCAAGCTCACTGTTCAGGCCCTATAGGAAACACAGTAGTGTAGCAGAGTGCTATTTTCTCAAAAGCAGAGTGTGTTTCTTGTAAGGCGATCTAGTGGTTGTTTCCAAGTCCTAAATGGCGTTGAATCACATGCAGTTTCTGTTCCTACGAGCAAGAGATGTTTTCTGGTAAGAAGAGTCACTATTGTGCTCCCATTGTCATACACAGGGCAAATAGCACTGGCTTCTTTTCCCAGCATGTACAGTGTATTGCACTGAATAGGATCTACTGTTCTTGTCAGGTTCCTAAGCAGAGTTGAACTAGATATGGCCCGTGTGTTTAGGAAGCACAGTTCTTTTGTTCTGAGCAAGCTCACTGTTCGGAACCCATAGGAAACACAGTAGAGTAGAAGAGTGCTCTTTTCTCAAAAGCAGAGTGTGTTTCTTGTAAGGCGAGCTATCGTTTGTTTCCCAATCCTAAATGGAGTTGAATCACATGCAGTTTCTGGTCCTACGAGCAAGAATTGTGTTGTGGTAAGAAGAGTCACTATTGTGCTCCCATTGCTGTACACAGTGCAAATAGCACTCACGTCTGTTCCCCAAAAGTACAGTGTATTGGACTGAAGAGGAGCTACTGTTCTCGTCAGTTTCCTAATCAGAGTTGAACTAGATATGGCCCGTGTGTGTAGGAAGCACAGTTCTTTCGTTCTGAGCAAGCTCACTGTTCTGGCCCTATAGGAAACACAGTAGAGTAGAAGTGTGCCCTTTTCTCAAAAGCAGAGTGTGTTTCTTGTAAGGCGAGCTAGCGTTTGTTTCCCACTGCTATATGGAGTTGAATCACATGCAGTTTCTGGTATTAAGAGCAAGAGTTGTTTTCTGGTAAGAAAAGTCACTATTGCGCTCCCATTGTCATACACAGGGCAAATAGCACTGGCGTCTTTTCCTAGCAAGTACTGTGTATTGGACTGAAGAGGAGCTACTGTTCTTATCAGTTTCCTAAGCAGAGTTGTACCAGATATGACCCGTGTGTGTAGGAAGCACAGTTCTTTTGTTCTGAGCAAGCTCAGTGTTTGGACCCCATAGGAAAAACCGTAGAGTAGAAGAGTGCCCTTTTATCAAAAGCAGAGTGTGTTTCTTGAAAGGCGAGCTAGAGTTTTTTTCCCAGTCAGAAATGTAGTTGAATCCCATGCAGTTTCTGGTCCTACATGCAAGACTTTTTTCTGGTAAGAAGAGTCACTATTGCGCTCCCATTGCAATACACACTGCAAATAGCACTGGCGTCTATTCCCAGCAAGTACAGCATATTGGACTGAAGAGGATCTACTGTTCTTTTCAGTTTCCTAATCAGATTTGAACTAGATATGGCCCGTGTGTATAGGAAGCACAGTTCTTTTGTTCTGAGCAAGCTCACTGTTCGGACCCCATAGGAAACACAGTAGAGTAGAAGAGTGCTCTTTTCTCAAAAGCAGAGTGTGTTTCTTGTAAGGCGAGCTATCGTTTGTTTCCCAGTCCTAAATGGAGTTGAATCACATGCAGTTTCTGGTCCTACGAGCAAGAGTTGTTTTCTGGTAAGGAAAGTCACTATTGCCCTCCCTTTGCCATACACAGTGCAAATAGCACTCGCGTCTGCTTCCAGCAAGTACAGTGTATTGGACTGAAGAGGAGCTACTGTTCTTGTCAGTTTCCTAAGCATAGTTGAACTAGATATGGCCTCTGTGTGTAGGAAGCACAGTTCTTTTGTTCTGAGCAAGTTCACTGTTCTGGCCCTATAGGAAACACAGTAGAATAGAAGAGTGCTCTTTTCTCAAAAAGCAGAGTGTGTTTCTTGTAAGGCGAGCTAGCGTTTCTTTCCCAGTCCTAAATGGAGTTGTGTCACATGCAGTTTCTGGTCCTATGAGCAAGAGTTGTTTTCTGGTAAGAAGAATCACTATTGCGCTCCTATTGTCATACACAGGGCAAATAGCACTGGTGTCTGTTCCCAGCATGTGCAGTGTATTTGACTGAAGAGGGTATACTGTTCTCGTCAGTTTCCTAAGCAGAATTGAACTAGATATAGCCCGTGTGTGTAGGAAGCACAGTCCTTTTGTTCTGAGCAAGATCACTGTTCTGGCCATAGAGGAAACACTGTAGAGTAGAAGAGTGCTCTTTTCTCAAAAGCAGAGTGTGTTTCCTGTGAGCAGAGCAAGCGTTTGTTTCCCAGTCCTACATGGAGTTGAGTCACATGCAGTTTGTGGTCCTAAGAGCAAGAGTTGTTTTCTAGTAAGAAGATTCACTATTGCGCTCCCATTTTCATACACAGTACAAATAGCACTCGTGTCTGTTCTCAGCAAGTACAGTGTATTGGACTGAAGAGGAGCTACTGTTCTTGTCAGTTTCCTAAACAGAATTGAACTAGATATGGCCCGTGTGTGTAGGAAGGAAAGTTCTTTTGTACTGAGCAAGCTCACTGATCGGACACCATAGGAAACACAGTAGAGTAGAAGAGTGCTCTTTTCTCAAAAGCAGAGTGTGTTTCTTGTAAGGCGAGCTAGCGTTTTTTTCCAATCTTATATGGAGTTGAATCACATGCAGTTTCTGGTCCTACAAGCAAGAGATGTTTTCTGGTATGAAGAGTCACTATTGCGCTCCCATTGTCATACACAGGGCAAATATCACTGGCGTCAGTTCCCAGCATGTACAGTGTATTGGACTGAAGAGGATCTACTGTTCTTGTCAGGTTCCTAAGCAGAATTGAACTAGATATGGCCCCTGTGTGTAGGAAGCACAGATCTTTTGTTCTGAGCAAGCTCACTCTTCAGACCCCATAGGAAACACAGTAGAGTAGTTGTGTGCCCTATTCTCAAAATCAGAGTGTGTTTCTTGTAAGGTGAACTAGCGTTTGTTTCCCAGTCCTAAATGGAGTTGAATCACATGGAGTTTCTGGTCCTACGAGCAAGAGTTGTTTTCTGGTAAGAAGAGACACTATTGCGCTCCCAATACCATACACAGTGCAAATAGCACTCGCGTCTGTTCGCAGGAAGTACAGTGTATTGGACTGAAGAGGAGCTACTGTTCTTGTCAGTTTCCTAAGCAGAGTTGAACTAGATATGGCCCGTGTGTGTTGGAAGCACAGTTCTTTTCTTCTGAGCAAGTTCACTGTTCGGACACCATAGGAAACACAGTAGAGTAGAAGAGTGCTCTTTTCACAAAAGCAGAGTGTGTTTCTTGTAAGGCGAGCTAGCGTTTGTTTCCCAGTCCTAAAAGGAGTTGAGTCACATGCAGTTTTTGGTCCTATGAGCAAGTGTTGTTTTCAGGTAAGAAGAGTCACTATTGTGCTCGCATTGTCATACACAGGGCAAATGCACTGGCGTCTGTTCCGAGCATGTACAGTGTATTGGACTGAAGAGGAGCTACTGTTCTTGTCAGTTTCGTAAGCAGAATTGAACTAGATATGGCCCATGTGTATAGGAAGCACAGTTCTTTTGTTCTGAGCAAGCTCACTGTTCAGGCACTATAGGAAACACAGTAGCGCAGCATAGTGCTCTTTTCTCAAAAGCAGAGTGTGTTTCTTGTAAGGCAAACTAGTGGTTGTTTCCAAGTCCTAAATGGCGTTGAATCACATGCAGTTTCTGTTCCTACGAGCAAGAGATGTTTTCTGGTAAGAAGAGTCACTATTGTGCTCCCATTGTCATACACAGGGCAAATAGCACTGGCTTCTTTTCCCAGCATGTACAGTGTATTGCACTGAATAGGATCTACTGTTCTTGTCAGGTTCCTAAGCAGAGTTGAACTAGATATGGCCCGTGTGTGTAGGAAGCACAGTTCTTTTGTTCTGAGCAAGCTCATTGTTCGGAACCCATAGGAAACACAGTAGAGTAGAAGAGTGCTCTTTTCTCAAAAGCAGAGTGTGTTTCTTGTAAGGCGAGCTATCGTTTGTTTCCCAATCCTAAATGGAGTTGAATCACATGCAGTTTCTGGTCCTACGACCAAGAGTTGTTTTGTGGTAAGAAGAGTCACTATTGTGCTCCCATTGCTGTACACAGTGCAAATAGCACTCACGTCTGTTCCCAAAAAGTACAGTGTATTGGACTGAAGAGGAGCTACTGTTCTCATCAGTTTCCTAAGCAGAGTTGTACCAGATATTGCCCGTGTGTGTAGGAAGCACAGTTCTTTTGTTCTGAGCAAGCTCACTGTTTGGACCCCATAGGAAACACAGTAGAGTAGAAGAGTGCTCTTTTCTCAAAAGCAGAGTGTGTTTCTTGTAAGACGAGCTATCGTTTGTTTCCCAGTCCTAAATGGAGTTGAATCACATGCAGTTTATGATCATACGAGCAAGAGTTGTTTTCTGGTAAGAAGAGTCACTATTGTGCTCCCATTTTCACACACAGGGCAAATAGCACTGGCGTCTGTTGCCAGCATGTACAGTGTATTGGACTGAAGAGGTTCTAATGTTCTTGTCAGTTTCCTAAGCAGAATTTAACTAGATATGGCCCGTGTGTGTAGGAAGCACAGTTCTTTGTTCTGAGCAAGCTCACTGTTCTGGCCCTATAGGAAACAGAGTAGAGTAGATGAGTGCTCTTTTCTCAAAAACAGCGTGTGTTTCTTGTAAGGCGAGCTAGCGTTTGTTTCCCAGTCCTAAATGGAGTTGAGTCACATGCAGTTTTTGGTCCTACGAGCAAGAGTAGTTTTCTGGTAAGAGGAGTCACTGTTGGGCTCCCAATGCCATACACAGTACAAACAGCACTCGCGTCTGTTCCCAGCATGTACAGTGTATTGGACTGAAAAGGATCTATTGTTCTTGTCAGTTTCTTAAGCAGAATTGAACTAGATATGGCCGTGTATGCAGGAAGCACAGTTCTTTTGTTCTGAGCAAGCTCTCTGTTCTGGCCCTATAGGAAACACAGTAGAGTAGAAGAGTGCTCTTTTCTCAAAAGCAGAGTGTGTTTCTTGTAAGTCGAGCTAGCGTTTGTTTCCCAGTCCTAAATGGAGTTGAATTACATGCAGTTTCTGGTCCTACGAGCAAGAGTTGTTTTCTGGTAAGAAGAGTCACTATTGCGCTCCCGTTGCCATACACAGTGCAAATAGCACTGGCGTCTGTTCCCTGCATGTACAGAGTATTGGACTGAAGAGGAGCTACTGTTCTTGTCAGTTTCCTAAGCAGAGTTGAACTAGATATGGCCCCTGTGTGTAGGAAGCACAGTTCTTTTGTTCTGAGCAAGTTCACTGTTCTGGCCCTATAGGAAACACAGTAGAGTAGAAGAGTGCTCTTTTCTCAAAAAGCAGAGTGTGTTTCTTGTAAGGCGAGCTAGCGTTTCTTTCCCAGTCCTAAATGGAGTTGTGTCACATGCAGTTTCTGGTCCTATGAGCAAGAGTTGTTTTCTGGTAAGAAGAATCACTATTGCGCTCCTATTGTCATACACAGGGCAAATAGCACTGGTGTCTGTTCCCAGCATGTGCAGTGTATTTGACTGAAGAGGTTATACTGTTCTCGATAGTTTCCTAAGCAGAGTTGAACTAGATATGGCCCGTGTGTGTAGGAAGCACAGTCCTTTTGTTCTGAGCAAGATCACTGTTCTGGCCATAGAGGAAACACTGTAGATTAGAAGAGTGCTCTTTTCTCAAAAGCAGAGTGTGTTACCTGTGAGCAGAACTAGCGTTTGTTTCCCACTCCTACATGGAGTTGAGTCACATGCAGTTTGTGGTCCTAAGAGCAAGAGTTGTTTTCTAGTAAGAAGATTCACTATTGCGCTCCCATTGTCATACACAGTACAAATAGCACTCGTGTCTGTTCTCAGCAAGTACAGTGTATTGGACTGAAGAGGAGCTACTGTTCTTGTCAGTTTACTAAACAGAATTGAACTAGATATGGCCCGTGTGTGTAGGAAGGACAGTTCTTTTGTACTGATCAAGCTCACTGATCGGACACCATAGGAAACACAGTAGAGTAGAAGAGTGCTCTTTTCTCAAAAGCAGAGTGTGTTTCTTGTAAGGCGAGCTAGCTTTTTTTCCAATCTTATATGGAGTTGAATCACATGCAGTTTCTGGTCCTACGAGCAAGAGATGTTTTCTGGTAAGAAGAGTCACTATTGCGCTCCCATTGTCATACACAGGGCAAATATCACTGGCGTCAGTTCCCAGCATGTACAGTGTATTGGACTGAAGAGGATCTACTGTTCTTGTCAGGTTCCTAAGCAGAATTGAACTAGATATGGCCGTGTGTGTAGAAAGCACAGTTCTTTTGTTCTGAGCAAGCTCACTCTTCAGACCCCATAGGAAACACAGTAGAGTAGATGTGTGCCCTATTCTCAAAAGCAGAGTGTGTTTCTTGTAAGGTGAACTAGCGTTTTTTTCCCAGTCCTAAATGGAGTTGAATCACATGCAGTTTCTGGTCCTACGAGCAAGAGTTGTTTTCTGGTAAGAAGAGTCACTATTGCGCTCCCATTACCATACACAGTGCAAATAGCACTCGTGTCTGTTCACAGGAAGTACAGTGTATTGGACTGAAGAGGAGCTACTGTTCTTGTCAGTTTCCTAAGCAGAGTTGAACTAGATATGGCCCGTGTGTAGGAAGCACAGTTCTTTTCTTCTGAGCAAGTTCACTGTTCGGACACCATAGGAAACACAGTAGAGTAGAAGAGTGCTCTTTTCACAAAAGCAGAGTGTGTTTCTTGTAAGGCGAGCTAGCGTTTGTTTCCCAGTCCTAAAAGGAGTTGAGTCACATGCAGTTTTTGGTCCTATGAGCAAGAGTTGTTTTCTGGTAAGAAGAGTCACTATTGTGCTCGCATTGACATACACAGGGCAAATGCACTGGCGTCTGTTCCGAGCATGTACAGTGTATTGGACTGAAGAGGGGCTACTGTTCTTGTCAGTTTCGTAAGCAGAATTGAACTAGATATGGCCCGTGTGTATAGGAAGCACAGTTCTTTTGTTCTGAGCAAGCTCACTGTTCAGGCCCTATAGGAAACACAGTAGCACAGCAGAGTGCTCTTTTCTCAAAAGCAGAGTGTGTTTCTTGTAAGGCGAGCTAGTGGTTGTTTCCAAGTCCTAAATGGCGTTGAATCACATGCAGTTTCTTTTCCTACGAGCAAGAGATGTTTTCTGGTAAGAAGAGTCACTATTGTGCTCCCATTGTCATACACAGGGCAAATAGCACTGGCTTCTTTTCCCAGCATGTACAGTGTATTGCACTGAATAGGATCTACTGTTCTTGTCAGGTTCCTAAGCATAGTTGAACTAGATATGGTCCATGTGTGTAGGAAGCACAGTTCTTTTGTTCTGAGCAAGCTCACTGTTCGGAACCCATAGGAAACACAGTAGAGTAGAAGAGTGCTCTTTTCTCAAAAGCAGAGTGTGTTTCTTGTAAGGCGAGCTATCGTTTGTTTCCCAATCCTAAATGGAGTTGAATCACATGCAGTTTCTGGTCCTACGAGCAAGAGTTGTTTTGTGGTAAGAAGAGTCACTATTGTGCTCCCATTGCTGTACACAGTGCAAATAGCACTCACGTCTGTTCCCAAAAAGTACAGTGTATTGGACTGAAGAGGAGCTACTGTTCTCGTCAGTTTCCTAATCAGAGTTGAACTAGACATGGCCCGTGTGTGTAGGAAGCACAGTTCTTTCGTTCTGAGCAAGCTCACTGTTCTGGCCCTATAGGAATCACAGTAGAGTAGAAGTGTGCCCCTTTTCTCAAAAACAGAGTGTGTTTCTTAAAGGCGAGCTAGCGTTTGTTTCCCACTCCTATATGGAGTTGAATCACATGCAGTTTCTGGTATTAAGAGCAAGAGTTGTTTTCTGGTAAGAAAAGTCACTATTGCGCTCCCATTGTCATACACAGGGCAAATAGCACTGGCGTCTATTCCTAGCAAGTACAGTGTATTGGACTGAAGAGGAGCTACTGTTGTTGTCAGTTTCCTAAGCAGAGTTGTACCAGATATTGCCCGTGTGTGTAGGAAGCACAGTTCTTTTGTTCTGAGCAAGCTCACTGTTTGGACCCCATAGGAAACACAGTAGAGTAGAAGAGTGCTCTTTTCTCAAAAGCAGAGTGTGTTTCTTGTAAGGCGAGCTATCGTTTGTTTCCCAGTCCTAAATGGAGTTGAATCACATGCAGTTTATGGTCATACGAGCAAGAGTTGTTTTCTGGTAAGAAGAGTCACTATTGCGCTCCCATTTTCACACACAGGGCAAATAGCACTCGCGTCTGTTCCCAGCATATACAGTGTATTGGACTGAAAAGGATCTATTGTTCTTGTCAGTTTCTTAAGCAGAATTGAACTAGATATGGCTGTGTATGCAGGAAGCACAGTTCTTTTGTTCTGAGCAAGCTCTCTGTTCTGGCCCTATAGAAAACACAGTAGAGTAGAAGAGTGCTCTTTTCTCAAAAGCAGAGTGTGTTTCTTGTAAGGCGAGCTAGCGTTTGTTTCCCAGTCCTAAATGGAGTTGAATTACATGCAGTTTCTGGTCCTACGAGCAAGAGTTGTTTTCTGGTAAGAAGAGTCACTATTGCGCTCCCGTTGCCATACACAGTGCAAATAGCACTGGCGTCTGTTCCCTGCATGTACAGAGTATTGGTCTGAAGAGGGGCTACTGTTCTTGTCAGTTATCTAAGCAGAGTTGAACTAGATATGGCCCCTGTGTGTAGGAAGCACAGTTCTTTTGTTCTGAGCAAGTTCACTGTTCTGGCCCTATAGGAAACACAGTAGAGTAGAAGAGTGCTCTTTTCTCAAAAAGCAGATTGTGTTTCTTGTAAGGCGAGCCAGCGTTTCTTTCCCAGTCCTAAATGGAGTTGTGTCACATGCAGTTTCTGGTCCTAGGAGCAAGAGTTGTTTTCTGGTAAGAAGAATCACTATTGCGCTCCTATTGTCATACACAGGGCAAATAGCACTGGTGTCTGTTCCCAGCATGTGCAGTGTATTTGACTGAAGAGGGTATACTGTTCTCGTCAGTTTCCTAAGCAGAATTGAACTAGATATGGCCCGTGTGTGTAGGAAGCACAGTCCTTTTGTTCTGAGCAAGATCACTGTTCTGGCCCTTTAGGAAACACAGTAGAGTAGAAGAGTGCTCTTTTCTCAAAAGCAGAGTGTGTTTCTTGTAAGGCGAGCTAGCGTTTGTTTCACAGTCCTAAATGGAGTTGAATCACATGCAGTTTCTGGTCATACGAGCAAGAGTTGTTTTCTGGTAAGAAGAGTCACTATTGCGCTCCCATTTTCACACACAGGGCAAATAGCACTGGAGTCTGTTGCCAGCATGTACAGTGTATTGGATTGAAGAGGTTCTACTGTTATTGTCAGTTTCCTAAGCAGAATTGAACAAGATATGGCCCGTGTGTGTAGGAAGCACAGTTCTTTGTTCTGAGCAAGCTCACTGTTCTGGCCCTATAGGAAACACTGTAGAGTAGAAGAGTGCTCTTTTCTCAAAAGCAGAGTGTGTTTCTTGTAAGGCGAGCTAGCGTTTGTTTCCCAGTCCTAAATGGAGTTGAGTCACATGCAGTTTTTGGTCCTACAAGCAAGAGTAGTTTTCTGGTAAGAAGAGTCACTATTGGGTTCCCATTGCCATACACAGTACAAACAGTACGCGCGTCTGTTCCCAGCATGTACAGTGTATTGGACTGAAAAGGATCTATTGTTCTTGTCAGTTTCCTAAGCAGAATTGAACTAGATATGTCCATGTATGCAGGAAGCACAGTTCTTTTGTTCTGAGCAAGCTCTCTGTTCTGGCCCTGTAGGAAACACAGGAGAGTAGAAGAGTGCTGTTTTCTCAAAAGCAGAGTGTTTCTTGTAAGGCGAGCTAGCGTTTGTTTCCCAGTCCTAAATGGAGTTGAATTACATGCAGTTTTTGGTCCTACCAGCAAGAGTTGTTTTCTGGTAAGGAAAGTCACTATTGTGCTCCCTTTGCCATACACAGTGCAAATAGCACTCGCGTCTCTTTCCAGCAAGTACAGTGTATTGGACTGAAGAGGAGCTACTGTTCTTGTCAGTTTCGTAAGCAGAGTTGAACTAGATATGGCCCGTGTGTGTAGGAAGCACAGTTCATTTGTTCTGAGCAAGCTCACTGTTCGGACCCCATAGGAAACACAGTAGAGTAGAAGAGTGCTCTTTTCTCAAAAGCAGAGTGTGTTTCTTGTAACGCGAGCTAGCGTTTGTTTCCCAGTCCTAAATGGAGTTGAATCACATGCAGTTTCTGGTCCTATGAGCAAGAGTTGTTTTCTGGTAAGGAAAGTCATTATTGCGCTCCCATTGCCATACATAGTACAAATAGCACTCGCGTTTGTTCCCAGCAAGTACAGTGTATTGGACAGAAGAGGAGCTACTGTTCTTGTCAGTTTCCTAAGCAGAGTTAAACTAGATATGGCCCGTGTGTGTAGGAAGCACAGTTCTTTTGTTCTGAGCAAGCTCACTGTTCGGACACCATAGGAAACACAGTAGAGTAGAAGAGTGCTCTTTTCTCAAAAGCAGAGTGTGTTTCTTGTAAGGCGAGCTAGCGTTTGTTTCCCAGTCCTAAATGGAGTTGAATCACATGCAGTTTCTGGTCCTAAGAGCAAGAGTTGTTTTCTGGTAAGAAGAGTCACTATTGCGCTCCCATTGCCATACACAGTGCAAATAGCACTCGCGTCTGCTCCCAGCAAGTACAGTGTATTGGATTGAAGAGGAGCTACTGTTCTTGTCAGTTTCCTAAGCAGACTTGAACTAGATATGGCCCGTGTGTAGGAAGCACAGTTCATTTGTTCTGAGCAAGCTCACTGTTCGGACCCCATAGGAAACACAGTAGAGTAGAAGAGTACTCTTTTCTCAAAAGCAGAGTGTGTTTCTTGTACGGCGAGCTAGCTTTTGCTTCCCAGTCATAAATTAAGTTGAATCACATGCAGTTTCTGGTGGTACGAGCAAGAGTTGTTTTCTGGTAAGAAGAGTCACTATTGCGCTCCCATTGCCATACACAGTGCAAATAGCACTGGCGTCTGTTCCCTGCATGTACAGAGTATTGGACTTAAGAGGAGCTACTGTTCTTGTCAGTTTCCTAAGCAGAGTTGAACTAGATATGGCCCCTGTGTGTAGGAAGCACAGTCCTTTTGTTCTGAGCAAGATCACTGTTCTGGCCATAGAGGAAACACTGTAGAGTAGAAGAGTGCTCTTTTCTCAAAAGCAGAGTGTGATTCCTGTGAGCAGAGCTAGTGTTTGTTTCCCAGTCCTACATGGAGTTGAGTCACATGCAGTTTGTGGTCCTAAGAGCAAGAGTTGTTTTCTGGTAAGAAGATTCACTATTGCGCTCCCATTTTCATACACAGTACAAATAGCACTCGTGTCTGTTCTCAGCAAGTACAGTGTATTGGACTGAAGAGGACCTACTGTTCCTGTCAGTTTCCTAAGCAGAGTTGAACTAGATATGGCCCGTGTGTGTAGGAAGGACAGTTCTTTTGTACTGAGCAAGCTCACTGTTCGGACACCATAGGAAACACAGTAGAGTAGAAGAGTGCTCTTTTCTCAAAAGCAGAGTGTGTTTCTTGTAAGGCGAGCTAGCGTTTTTTTCCCAATCTCATATGGAGTTGAATCACATGCAGTTTCTGGTCCTACGAGCAAGGGATGTTTTCTGGTAAGAAGAGTCACTATTGCGCTCCCATTGTCATACACAGGGCAAATATCACTGGCGTCAGTTCCCAGCATGTACAGTGTATTGGACTGAAGAGGATCTACTGTTCTTGTCAGGTTCCTAAGCAGAATTGAACTAGATATGGCCGTGTGTGTAGGAAGCACAGTTCTTTTGTTCTGAGCAAGCTCACTGTTCGGACCCCATAGGATACACAGTAGATTAGATGTGTGCCCTATTCTCAAAAGCAGAGTGTGTTTCTTGTAAGGTGAACTAGCGTTTGTTTCCCAGTCCTAAATGGAGTTGAATCACATGCAGTTTCTGGTCCTACGAGCAAGAGTTGTTTTCTGGTAAGAAGAATCACTATTGGGCTCCCATTACCATACACAGTGCAAATAGCACTCGCGTCTGTTCGCAGGAATTACAGTGTATTGGACTGAAGAGGAGCTACTGTTCTTGTCAGTTTCGTAAGCAGAATTGACTAGATATGGCCCGTGTGTATAGGAAGCACAGTTCTTTTGCTCTGAGCAAGCTCACTGTTCAGGCCCTATAGGAAACACAGTAGCGCAGCAGAGTGCTCTTTTCTCAAAAGCAGAGTGTGTTTCTTGTAAGGCGAGCTAGTGGTTGTTTCCAAGTCCTAAATGGCGTTGAATCACATGCAGTTTCTGTTCCTACGAGCAAGAGATGTTTCCTGGTAAGAAGAGTCACTATTGTGCTCCCATTGTCATACACAGGGCAAATAGCACTGGCTTCTTTTCCCAGCATGTACAGTGTATTGCACTGAATAGGATCTACTGTTCTTGTCAGGTTTCTAAGCAGAGTTGAACTAGATATGGCCCGTGTGTGTAGGAAGCACAGTTCTTTTGTTCTGAGCAAGCTCACTGTTCGGAAACCATAGGAAACACAGTAGAGTAGAAGAGTGCTCTTTTCTCAAAAGCAGAGTGTGTTTCTTGTAAGGCGAGCTATCGTTTGTTTCCTAGTCCTAAATGGAGTTGAATCACATGCAGTTTATGGTCCTACGAGCAAGAGTTGTTTTGTGGTAAGAAGAGTCACTATTGTGCTCCCATTGCTGTACACAGTGCAAATAGCACTGGCGTCTGTTCCCAAAAAGTACAGTGTATTGGACTGAAGAGGAGCTACTGTTCTCGTCAGTTTCCTAATCAGAGTTGAACTAGATATGGCCCGTGTGTGTAGGAAGCACAGTTCTTTCGTTCTGAGCAAGCTCACTGTTCTGGCCCTATAGGAAACACAGTAGAGTAGAAGTGTGCCCTTTTCTCAATAGCAGAGTGTGTTTCTTGTAAGGCGAGCTAGCGTTTGTTTCCCACTCCTATATGGAGTTGAATCACATGCAGTTTCTGGTATTAAGAGCAAGAGTTGTTTTCTGCTAAGAAAAGTCACTATTGCGCTCCCATAATCATACACAGGGCAAATAGCACTGGCGTCTATTCCTAGCAAGTACAGTGTATTGGACTGATGAGGAGCTACTGTTCTTGTCAGTTTCCTAAGCAGAGTTGTACCAGATATGGCCCGTGTGTGTAGGAAGCACAGTTGTTTTGTTCTGAGCAAGCACACTGTTTGGACCCCATAGGAAACACCGTAGAGTAGAAGAGTGCCCTTTTATCAAAAGCAGAGTGTGTTTCTTGAAAGGCGAGCTAGAGTTTTTTTCCCAGTCAGAAATGTAGTTGAATCCCATGCAGTTTCTGGTCCTACATGCAAGAGCTTTTTCTGGTAAGAAGAGTCACTATTGCGCTCCCATTGCCATACACACTGCAAATAGCACTGGCATCTATTCCCAGCAAGTACAGCATATTGGACTGAAGAGGATCTACTGTTCTTTTCAGTTTCCTAAGCAGAGTTGAACTAGATATGGCCCGTGTGTATAGGAAGCACAGTTCTTTTGTTCTGAGCAAGCTCACTGTTCGGACCCCATAGGAAACACAGTAGAGTAGAAGAGTGCTCTTTTCTCAAAAGCAGAGTGTGTTTCTTGTAAGGCGAGCTATCGTTTGTTTCCTAGTCCTAAATGGAGTTGAATCACATGCAGTTTCTGGTCATACGAGCAAGAGTTGTTTTCTGGTAAGAAGAGTCACTATTGTGCTCCCATTTTCACACACAGGGCAAATAGCACTGGCGTCTGTTGCCAGCATGTACAGTGTATTGGACTGAAGAGGTTCTAATGTTCTTGTCAGTTTCCTAAGCAGAATTGAACTTATATGGCCCGAGTGTGTAGGAAGCACAGTTCTTTGTTCTGAGCAAGCTCACTGTTCTGGCCCTATAGGAAACACAGTAGAGTAGAAGAGTGCTCTTTTCTCAAAAGCAGAGTGTGTTTCTTGTAAGGTGAGCTAGCCTTTGTTTCCCACCCCTAAATGGAGTTGAATCACATGCAGTTTTTGGTCATACGAGCAAGAGTTGTTTTCTGGTAAGGAAAGTCACTATTGTGCTCCCTTTGCCATACACAGCACAAATAGCACTCACGTCTGTTCCCAGCAAGTACAGTGTATTGGACTGAAGAGGAGCTACTGTTCTTGTCAGTTTCCTAAGCAGAGTTGAACTAGATATGGCCCGTGTGTATAGGAAGACCAGTTCTTTTGTTCTGAGCAAGCTCACTGTTCGGACCCCGTAGGAAACTCAGTGCTCTTTTCTCAAAAGCAGAGTGTGTTTCTTGTAAGGCGAGATAGCGTTTTCTTGCCAGACCTAAATGGAGATGAATCACATGCAGTTTCTGGTCCTACAAGCAAGAGTTGTTTTTTGGTAAGAAGAGTCACTATTGCGCTCCCATTGCCATACACAGGGCAAATAGCACTGGTGTCTGTTCCCAGCATGTACAGAGTATTGGACTGAAGAGGAGCTACTGTTCTTGTCAGTTTCCTAGGCAGAGTTGAACTAGATATGGCCCCTGTGTGTAGGAAGCACAGTTCTTTTGTTCTGAGCAAGTTCACTGTTCTGGCCCTATAGGAAACACAGTAGAGTAGAAGATTGCTCTTTTCTCAAAAGCAGAGTGTGTTTCTTGTAAGGCGAGCTAGCGTTTTTTTCCCAGTCTTAAATGGAGTTGAGTCACATGCAGTTTCTGTTCCTACCAGCAAGAGTTTTTTTCTGGTAAGGAAAGTCACTATTGCCCTCCCTTTGCCATACACAGTGCAAATAGCACTCGCGTCTGCTTCCAGCAAGTACAGTGTATTGGACTGAAGAGGAGCTATTGTTCTTGTCAGTTTCGTAAGCAGAGTTGAACTAGATATGGCCCGTGTGTGTAGGAAGCACAGTTCTTTTGTTCTCAGCAAGCTCACTGCTCGGACCCCATAGGAAACACAGTAGAGTAGAAGAGTGCTCTTTTCTCAAAAGCAGAGTGTGTTTCTTGTAACGCGAGCTAGCGTTTGTTTCCCAGTCCTAAATGGAGTTGAATCACATGCAGTTTCTGATCCTATGAGCAAGAGTTGTTTTCTGGTAAGAAGAGTCACTATTGCGCTCCCATTGCCATACACAGTGCAAATAGCACTGGCGTCTGTTCCCTGCATGTACAGAGTATTGGACTTAAGAGGAGCTACTGTTCTTGTCAGTTTCCTAAGCAGAGTTGAACTAGATATGGCCCGTGTGTGTAGGAAGCACAGTTCTTTTGTTCTGAGCAAGCTCACTGTTCTGGCCCTATAGGAAACACAGTAGAGTAGAAGTGTGCCCTTTTCTCAAAAACAGAGTGTGTTTCTTGTAAGGCGAGCTAGCGTTTGTTTCCCACTCCTATATGGAGTTGAATCACATGCAGTTTCTGGTATTAAGAGCAAGAGTTGTTTTCTGGTAAGAAAAGTCACTATTGCGCTCCCATTGTCATACACAGGGCAAATAGCACTGGCGTCTATTCCTAGCAAGTACAGTGTATTGGACTGAAGAGGAGCGACTGTTCTTGTCAGTTTCCTAAGCAGAGTTGTACCAGATATGGCCCGTGTGTGTAGGAAGCACAGTTCTTTTGTTCTGAGCAAGCTCACTCTTTGGACCCCATAGGAAACACTGTAGAGTAGAAGAGTGCCCTTTTATCAAAAGCAGAGTGTGTTTGTTGAAAGGCGAGCTAGAGTTTTTTTCCCAGTCAGAAATGTAGTTGAATCCCATGCAGTTTCTGGTCCTACATGCAAGAGCTTTTTCTGGTAAGAAGAGTCACTATTGCGCTCCCATTGCCATACACACTGCAAATAGCACTGGCGTCTATTCCCAGCAAGTACAGCATATTGAACTGAAGAGGATCTACTGTTCTTTTCAGTTTCCTAAGCAGAGTTGAACTAGATATGGCCCGTGTGTATAGGAAGCACAGTTCTTTTGTTCTGAGCAAGCTCACTGTTCGGACCCCATAGGAAACACAGTAGAATAGAAGAGTGCTCTTTTCTCAAAAGCAGAGTGTGTTTCTTGTAAGGCGAGCTATCGTTTGTTTCCCAGTCCTAAATGGAGTTGAATCACATGCAGTTTCTGGTCATACGAGCAAGAGTTGTTTTCTGGTAAGAAGAGTCACTATTGCGCTCCCATTTTCACACACAGGGCAAATAGCACTGGCGTCTGTTGCCAGCATGTACAGTGTATTGGACTGAAGAGGTTCTAATGTTCTTGTCAGTTTCCTAAGCAGAGTTGAACTAGATATGGCCCGAGTGTGTAGGAAGCACAGTTCTTTGTTCTGTGCAAGCTCACTGTTCTGGCCCTATAGGAAACACAGTAGAGTAGAAGAGTGCTCTTTTCTCAAAAGCAGAGTGTGTTTCTTGTAAGGTGAGCTAGCCTTTGTTTCCCACCCCTAAATGGAGTTGAATCACATGCAGTTTTTGGTCATACGAGCAAGAGTTGTTTTCTGGTAAGGAAAGTCACTATTGTGCTCCCTTTGCCATACACAGCACAAATAGCACTCACGTCTGTTCCCAGCAAGTACAGTGTATTGGACTGAAGAGGAGCTACTGTTCTTGTCAGTTTCCTAAGCAGAGTTGAACTAGATATGGCCCGTGTGTATAGGAAGACCAGTTCTTTTGTTCTGAGCAAGCTCACTGTGCGGACCCCGTAGGAAACTCAGTGCTCTTTTCTCAAAAGCAGAGTGTGTTTCTTGTAACGCGAGCTAGCGTTTGTTTCCCAGTCCTAAATGGAGTTGAATCACATGCAGTTTCTGGTCCTACGAGCAAGAGTTGTTTTCTGGTAAGAAGAGTCACTATTGCGCTCCCATTGCCATACACAGGGCAAATAGCACTGGTGTCTGTTCCCAGCATGTGCAGTGTATTTGACTGAAGAGGGTATACTGTTCTCGTCAGTTTCCTAAGCAGATTGAACTAGATATGGCCCGTGTGTGTAGGAAGCACAGTCCTTTGGTTCTGAGCAAGATCACTGTTCTGGCCATAGAGGAAACACTGTAGAGTAGAAGAGTGCTCTTTTCTCAAAAGCAGAGTGTGTTTCCTGTGAGCAGAGCTAGCGTTTGTTTCCCAGTCCTACATGGAGTTGAGTCACATGCAGTTTGTGGTCCTAAGAGCAAGAGTTGTTTTCTGGTAAGAAGATTCACTACTGCGCTCCCATTGTCATACACAGTACAAATAGCACCCGTGTCTATTCTCAGCAAGTACAATGTATTGGACTGAATAGGAGCTACTGTTCTTGTCAGTTTACTAAGCAGAGTTGAACTAGATACGGCCCGTGTGTGTAGGAAGGACAGTTCTTTTGTACTGAGCAAGCTCACTGTTCGGACACCATAGGAAACACAGTAGAGTAGAAGAGTGCTCTTTTCTCAAAAGCAGAGTGTGTTTCTTGTAAGGCGAGCTAGCGTTTGTTTCCCAGTCCTAAAAGGAGTTGAGTCACATGCAGTTTCTGGTCCTATGAGCAAGAGTTGTTTTCTGGTAAGAAGAGTCACTATTGTGCTCGCATTGTCATACACAGGGCAAATTCACTGGCGTCTGTTCCGAGCATATACAGTGTATTGGACTGAAGAGGAGCTACTGTTCTTGTCATTTTCCTAATCAGAGTTGAACTAGATATGGCCCGTGTGTGTAGGAAGCACAGTTCTTTCGTTCTGAGCAAGCTCACTGTTCTGGCCCTATAGGAAACACAGTAGAGTAGAAGTGTGCCCTTTTCTCAAAAACAGAGTGTGTTTCATGTAAGGCGAGCTAGCGTTTGTTTCCCACTCCTATATGGAGTTGAATCACATGCAGTTTCTGGTATTAAGAGCAAGAGTTGTTTTCTGGTAAGAAAAGTCACTATTGCGCTCCCATTGTCATACACAGGGCAAATAGCACTGGCGTCTATTCCTAGCAAGTACAGTGTATTGGACTGAAGAGGAGCTACTGTTCTTGTCAGTTTCCTAAGCAGAGTTGTACCAGATATGGCCCGTGTGTGTAGGAAGCACAGTTCTTTTGTTCTGAGCAAGCTCACTGTTTGGACCCCATAGGAAACACAGTAGAGTAGAAGAGTGCTCTTTTCTCAAAAGCAGAGTGTGTTTCTTGTAAGGCGAGGTATCGTTTGTTTCCCAGTCCTAAATGGAGTTGAATCACATGCAGTATCTGGACATACGAGCAAGAGTTGTTTTCTGGTAAGAAGAGTCACCATTGCGCTCCCATTTTCACACACAGGGCAAATAGCACTGGCGTCTGTTGCCAGCATGTACAGTGTATTGGACTGAAGAGGTTCTAATGTTCTTGTCAGTTTCTTAAGCAGAATTGAACTATATATGGCCCGTGTGTGTAGGAAGCACAGTTCTTTGTTCTGAGCAAGCTCACTGTTCTGGCCCTATAGGAAACACAGTAGAGTAGAAGAGCGCTCTTTTCTCAAAAACAGAGTGTGTTTCTTGTAAGGCGAGCTAGCGTTTGTTTCCCAGTCCTAAATGGAGTTGAGTCACATGCAGTTTTTGGTCCTACGAGCAAGAGTAGTTTTCTGCTAAGAGGAGTCACTATTGGGCTCCCATTGCCATACACAGTACAAACAGCACTTGCGTCTGTTCCCAGCATGTACAGTGTATTGGACTGAAAAGGATCTATTGTTCTTGTCAGTTTCTTAAGCAGAATTGAACTGGATATGGCCGTGTATGCAGGAAGCACAGTTCTTTTGTTCTGAGCAAGCTCTCTGTTCTGGCCCTATAGGAAACACAGGAGAGTAGAAGAGTGCTCTTTTCTCAGAAGCAGAGTGTGTTTCTTGTAAGGCGAGCTAGCGTTTGTTTCCCAGTCCTAAATGGAGTTGAATTACATGCAGTTTTTGGTCCTACCAGCAAGAGTTGTTTTCTGGTAAGGAAAGTCACTATTGTGCTCCCTTTGCCATACACAGTGCAAATAGCACTCGCGTCTCTTTCCAGCAAGTACAGTGTATTGGACTGAAGAGGAGCTACTTTTCTTGTCAGTTTCCTAAGCAGAGTTGAACTAGATATGTCCCGTGTGTGTAGGAAGCACAGTTCTTTTGTTCTGAGCAAGCTCACTGTTCGGACACCATAGGAAACACAGTAGAGTAGAAGAGTGCTCTTTTCTCAAAAGCAGAGTGTGTTTCTTCTAAGGCGAGCTAGCGTTTGTTTCCCAGTCCTAAATGGAGTTGAATCACATGCAGTTTCTGGTCCTATGAGCAAGAGTTGTTTTCTGGTAAAGAAAGTCATTATTGCGCTCCCATTGCCATACATAGTGCAAATAGCACTCGCGTCTGTTCCCAGCAAGTACAGTGTATTGGACTGAAGAGGAGCTACTGTTCTTGTCAGTTTCCTAAGCAGAGTTGAACTAGATATGGCCCGTGTGTGTAGGAAGCACAGTTCTTTTGTCCTGAGCAAGCTCACTGTTCGGACCCCATAGGAAACACAGTAGAGTAGAAGAGTGCTCTTTTTTCAAAAGCAGAGTGTGTTTCTGGTAAGGCGAGCTAGCGTTTGTTTACCAGTCCTAAATGGAGTTGAAACACATGCAGTTTCTGGTCCTACGAGCAAGAGTTTTTTCTGGTAATAAGAGTCACTATTGTGCTCCCATTGTCATACTCAGGGCAAAAAGCACTGGCCTCTGTTCCCAGCATGTACAGTGTCTTGGACTGAAGAGGATCTACTGTTCTTGTCAGGTTCCTAAGCAGAGTTGAACTAGATATGGCCCATGTGTGTTGGAAGCACAGTTCTTTTGTACTCAGCAAGCTCACTGTTCTGGCCCTATAGGAAATACAGTAGAGTAGAAGAGTGCTCTTTCCTCAAAAGCATAGTGTGTTTCTTGTAAGGCGAGTTAGGATTTGTTTCCCAGTCCTAAATGGAGTTGAATCACATGCAGTTTCTGGTCCTATGAGCAAGAGTTGTTTTCTGGTAAGAAGAGTCACTATTGCGCTCCCATTGCCATACACAGTGCAAATACCACTGGCATCTGTACCCAGCATGTACAGTGTACTGGACTGAAGAGGATCTACTGTTCTTGTCAGTTTTGTAAGCAGAATTGAACTAGATATGTCCCGTGAGTGTAGGAAGCACAGTTCTTTTGTTCTGAGCAAGCTCACTGTTCTGGCCCTTTAGGAAACACAGTAGAGTAGAAGAGTGCTCTTTTCTCAAAAGCAGAGTGTGTTTCCTGTAAGGCATGCTAGCGTTTGTTTCCCAGTCCTAAATGGAGTTGAATCCCATGCAGTTTCTGGTCCTATGAGCAAGAGTTGTTTTCTGGTAAGAAGAGTCACTATTGCGCTCCATTTCCATACACAGTGCAAATTGCACTCGCGTCTGCTCCCAGCAAATACAGTGTATTGGATTGAAGAGGAGCTACTGTTCTTGTCAGTTTCCTAAGCAGACTTGAACTAGATATGGCCCGTGTGTGTAGGAAGCACAGTTCATTTGTTCTGAGCAAGCTCACTGTTCGGACCCATAGGAAACACTGTAGAGTAGAAGAGTACTCTTTTCTCAAAAGCAGAATGTGTTTCTTGTACCGCGAGCTAGCTTTTGTTTCCCAGTCTTAAATTAAGTTGAATCACAAGCAGTTTCTGGTCCTACTAGTTGAGTTGTTTTCTGGTAAGAAGAGTCACTATTGCGCTCCCTTTGCCATACACAGTGCAAATAGCACTCGCGTCTGTTCCCAGCAAGTACAGTGTATTGGACTTGTCATTTTCCTAAGCAGAGTTGAACTAGATATGGCCCGTGTGTGTAGGAAGCACAGTTCTTTTGTTCTGAGCAAGCTCACTGTTCGGACACCATAGGAAACACAATAGAGTAGAAGAGTGCTCATTTCTCAAAAGCAGTGTGTGTTTCTTGTAAGGCGAGCTAATGTTTGTTTCCCAGTCTTAAAAGGAGTTGAATGACATGCAGTTTTTGGTTCTACGAGCAAGAGTTGTTTTCTGGTAATATGAGTCACTATTGTGTTCCCATTGCCATACACAGTGCAAATAGCACTCGATTCTGTTCCCAGCAAGTACAGTGTATTGGACTGAAGAGATCTACTGTTCTTGTCAGTTTCCTAATCAGAGTTGAACTAGATATGGTCCGTGTGTGTAGGAAGCACAGTTCTTTTGTTCTGAGAAACCTCACTTTTTGGACCCCATAGGAAACACAGTAGAGTAGAAAAGTGCTCTTTTCTCAAAAGCAGAGTGTGTTTCTTGTAAGGCGAGCTGGCATTTGTTTCCCAGTCCTAAATGGAGTTGAATCACATGCAGGTTCTGGTCCTACAAGCAAGAGTTGTTTTCTGGTAAGAAGAGTCACTATTGCCCTCCCATTTCATACACAGGGCAAATAGCACTGGCGTCTGTTCCCAGCATGTACAGTGTATTGGACTGAAGAGGAGCTACTGTTCTTGTCAGTTTCGTAAGCGGAGTTGAACTAGATATGGCCCGTGTGTGTAGGAAGCACAGTTCTTTTGTTCTCAGCAAGCTCACTGCTCAGACCCCATAGGAAACACAGTAGAGTAGAAGAGTGCTCTTTTCTCAAAAGCAGAGTGTGTTTCTTGTAAGGCGAGCTAGCGTTTGTTTCCCAGTCCTAAATGGAGTTGAATCACATGCAGTTTTTGGTCCTACGAGCAAGAGTTGTTTTCTGGTAAGAAGAGTCACTATTGTGCTCCAAATGCCATACACAGTGCAAATAGCACTGGCGTCTGTTCCCAGCAAGTACAGTGTATTGGACTGATAGGAGCTACTGTTCTTGTCAGTTTCCTAAGCAGAGTTGAACTAGATATAGCGTGTGTGTGTAGGAAGCACAGTTCATTTGTTCTGAGCAAGCTCACTGTTTTGGCCCTATAGGAAACACTGTAGAGAAGAAGAGTGCTCTTTTCTCAAAAGCAGAGTGTATTTATTGTAAGGCTAGCGAGCGTTTGTTTCCCAGTCCTAAATGGAGTTGAATCACATGCAGTTTCTGGTCCTATGAGCAAGAGTTGTTTTCTGGTAAGAAGAGTCACTATTGGGCTCCCATTGCCATACACAGTGCAAATACCACTGGCATCTGTACCCAGCATGTACAGTGTATTGGACTGAAGAGGATCTACTGTTCTTGTCAGTTTCGTAAGCAGAGTTGAAGTAATTATGGCCCGTGTGTGTAGTAAGCACAGTTCTTTTGTTCTGAGCAAGCTCACTGTTCTGGTCCTATAGGAAACACAGTAGAGTAGCAGAGTGCTCATTTCTCAAAAGTAGAGTGTGTTTCTTGTAAGGCGAGCTAGTGGTTGTTTCCAAGTCCATAATGGCGTTGAATCACATGCAGTTTCTGCTCCTACGAGCAAGAGATGTTTTCTGGTAAGAAGAGTCACTATTGGGCTCCCATTGCCATATACAGTGCAAATAGCACTCGCGTCTGTTCCCAGCAAGTACAGTGTATTGGACTGAAGAGGAGCTATTGTTCTCGTCAGTTTCCTAAGCAGAGTTGAACTAGATATGACCCATGTGTGTAGGAAGCACAGTTCATTGGTTCTGAGCAAGCTCACTGTTCGACCCCTTAGGAAACACAGTAGAGTAGAAGAGTACTCTTTTCTCAAAAGCAGAGTGTGTTTCTTGTATGGCGAGCTAGCTTTTGTTTCCCAGTCGTAAATGAAGTTGAATCACATGCAGTTTCTGGTCCTACTAGTAAAGTAGTTTTTTGGTAAGAAGAGTCACTATTGCACTCCCATTGCCATACACAGTGCAAATAGCACTCGCGTCTGTTCCCAGCAAGTACAGTGTATTGGACTGAAGAGGAGCTACTGTTCTTGTCATTTTCCTAAGCAGAGTTGAACTAGATATGGCCCGTGTGTGTAGGAAGCACAGTTCTTTTGTTCTGAGAAACCTCACGGTTTGGACCCCATAGGAAACACAGTAGAGTAGAAAAGTGCTCTTTTCTCAAAAGCAGAGTGTGTTTCTTGTAAGGCGAGCTGGCATTTGTTTCCCAGTCCTAAATGGAGTTGAATCACATACAGTTTCTGGTCCTACAAGCAAGAGTTGTTTTCTGGTAAGAAGAGTCACTATTGCCCTCCCATTGTCATACACAGGGCAAATAGCACTGGCGTCTGTTCCCAGCAAGTACAGTGTATTGGACTGAATAGGATCTACTGTTCTTGTCAGTTTCCTAAGCAGAATTGAACTAGATACGGCCATGTGTGTAGGAAGCACAGTTCTTTTGTTCTGAGCAAGCTCACTGTTCTGGCCCTATAGGAAACACAGTAGAGTAGAAGAGTGCTCTTTTCTCAAAAGCAGAGTGTGTTTCTAGTAAGGCGAGCTAGCGTTTGTTTCCCAGTCCTAAATGGAGTTGAGTCACATGCAGTTTTTGGTCCTACGAGCAAGAGTAGTTTTCTGGTAAGAGGAGTCACTATTGGGCTCCCATTGCCATACACAGTACAAACAGCACTCGCGTCTGTTCCCAGCATGTACAGTGTATTGGACTGAAAAGGATCTACTGTTCTTGTCATTTTCTTGAGCAGAATTGAACTAGATATGGCCGTGTATGCAGGAAGCACAATTCTTTTGTTCTGAGCAAGCTCTCTGTTCTGGCCCTATAGGAAACACAGTAGAGTAGAAGAGTGCTCTTTTCGCAAAAGCTGAGTGTGTTTCTTGTAAGGTGAGCTAGCGTTTGTTTCCCACCCCTAAATGGAGTTGAATCACATGCAGTTTTTGGTCATACGAGCAAGAGTTGTTTTCTGGTAAGGAAAGTCACTATTGTGCTCCCTTTGCCATACACAGCACAAATAGCACTCACGTCTGTTCCCAGCAAGTACAGTGTATTGGACTGAAGAGGAGCTACTGTTCTTGTCATTTTCCTAAGCAGAGTTGAACTAGATATGGCCCGTGTGTGTAGGAAGCACACTTCTTTTGTTTTTAGCAAGCTCACTGTTCGGACACCATAGGAAACACAGTAGAGTAGAAGAGTTTACTTTTCTCAAAAGCAGATTGTGTTTCTTGTAAGGCGAGCTATCGTTTTTTCCCCCCTCCTAAATGGAGTTTAATCACATGCAGTTTCTGGTCCTATGAGCAAGAGTTGTTTTCTGGTAAGAAGAGTCACTATTGCGCTCCCATTGCCATACACATTGCAAATAGCACTCGCGTCTCTTGCCAGCATGTACAGTGTATTGGACTGAAGAGGTTCTAATGTTCTTGTCAGTTTCCTAAGCAGAATTGAACAAGATATGGCCCTGTTTGTAGGAAGCACAGTTCTTTGTTCTGAGCAAGCTCACTGTTCTGGCGCTATAGGAAACAGAGTAGAGTAGAAGAGTGCTCTTTTCTCAAAAGCAGAGTGTGTTTCTTGTAAGGCGAGCTAGCGTTTGTTTCCCAGTCCTAAATGGAGATGAATTACATGCAGTTTTTGGTCCTACCAGCAAGAGTTGTTTTCTGGTAAGGAAAGTCTCTATTGCGCTCCCTTTGCCATACACAGCACAAATAGCACTCACGTTTGTTCCCAGCAAGTACAGTGTATTGGACTGAAGAGGAGCTACTGTTCTTGTCAGTTTCCTAAGCAGAGTTGAACTAGATATGGCCCGTGTGTATAGGAAGCACAGTTCTTTTGTTCTGAGCAAGCTCACTGTGTGGACCCCATAGGAAACTCAGTGCTCTTTCTCAAAAGCAGAGTGTGTTTCTTGAAAGGCGAGATAGTGTTTGCTTCCCAGACATAAATGGAGATGAATCACATGCAGTTTCTGGTCCTACAAGCAAGAGTTGTTTTCTGGTAAGAAGAGTCACTATTGTGCTCATATTGTCATACACAGGGCAAATAGCACTGGCGTCTGTCCCGAGCATGTACAGTGTATTGGACTGAAGAGGATCTACTGTTCTTGTCAGTTTCCTACGCAGAGTTGAACTAATTATGGCCCGTGTGTGTAGGAAGTACAGTTCTTTTGTTCTGAGCAAGCTCACTGTTCTGGTCCTATAGGAAACACAGTAGAGTAGCAGAGTGCTCTTTTCACAAAAGCAGAGTGTGTTTCTTGTAAGGCGAGCTAGTGGTTGTTTCAAAGTCCTAAATGGCGTTGAATCACATGCCGTTTCTGTTCCTACGAGCAAGAGATGTTTTCTGGTAAGAAGAGTCACTATTGTGCTCCCATTGCCATACACAGTGCAAATAGCACTCGCGTCTGTTTCCAGCAAGTACAGTGTATTGGACTGAAGAGGAGCTACTGTTCTTGTCATTTGTCTAAGCAGAGTTGAACTAGATATGGCCCGTGTGTGTAGGAAGCTCAGTTCTTTTGTTCTGAGCAAGCTCACTGTTCGGACACCATAGGAAACACAGTAGAGTAGAAGAGTGCTCTTTTCTCAAAAGCAGAGTGTGTTTCTTGTAAGGCGAGCTAATGTTTGTTTCCCAGTCCTAAAAGGAGTTGAATGACATGCAGTTTTTGGTTCTATGAGCCAGAGTTGTTTTCTGGTAAGAAGAGTCACTATTGTGCTCCCATTGCCATACACAGTGCAAATAGCACTCGATTCTGTTCCTAGCAAGTACAGTGTATTGGACTGAAGAGGAGCTACTGTTCTTGTCAGTTTCCTAATCAGAGTTGAACTAGATATGGCCCGTGTGTGTAGGAAGCACAGTTCTTTTGTTCTGAGAAACCTCACTGTTTGGACCCCATAGGAAACACAGTAGAGTAGAAAAGTGCTCTTTTCTCAAAAGCAGAGTGTGTTTCTTTTAAGGCGAGCTGGAATTTGTTTCCCAGTACTAAATGTAGTTGAATCACATACAGTTTCTGGTCCTACAAGCAAGAGTTGTTTTCTGGTAAGAAGAGTCACTATTGCCCTCCCATTGTAATACACAGGGCAAATAGCACTGGCGTCTGTTCCCAGCTAGTACAGTGTATTGGACTTAATAGGATCTACTGTTCTTCTCAGTTTCCTAAGCAGAATTGAACTAGATACGGCCATGTGTGTAGGAAGCACAGTTCTTTTGTTCTGAGCAAGCTCACTGTTCTGGCCCTATAGGAAACACAGTAGAGTAGAAGAGTGCTCTTTTCTCAAAAGCTGAGTGTGTTTCTTGTAAGGTGAGCTAGCGTTTGTTTCCCACCCCTAAATGGAGTTGAATCACATGCAGTTTTTGGTCATACCAGCAAGAGTTGTTTTCTGGTAAGGAAAGTCACTATTGCACTCCCTTTGCCATACACAGCACAAATAGCACTCACGTCTGTTCCCAGCAAGTACAGTGTATTGGACTGAAGAGGAGCTACTGTTCTTGTCAGATTCCTAAGCAGAATTGAACTGGATATGGCCGTTTGTGTAGGAAGCACAGTTCTTTTGTTCTGAGCAAGCTCACTGTACTGGCACTATTGGAAACACAGTAGAGTAGAAGAGTGCTCTTTTCTCAAAAGCAGAGTGTGTTTCTTGTAAGGTGAGCTAGCGTTTGTTTCCCAGTCCTAAATGGAGTTGAATCACATGCAGTTTTTGGTCCTACGAGCAAGAGTTGCTTTGAGGTAAGGAAAGTCACTATTGCACTCCCATTGACATACACAGTGCAAATAGCACTCGCGTCTGTTCCCAGCAAGTACAGTGTATTGGACTGAAGAGGAGCTATTGTTCTCGTCAGTTTGCTAAGCAGAGTTGAACTAGATATGACCCGTGTGTGTAGGAAGCACAGTTCATTGGTTCTGAGCAAGCTCACTGTTCAGACCCCTTAGGAAACACAGTAGAGTAGAAGAGTACTCTTTTCTCAAAAGCAGAGTGTGTTTCTTGTATGGCGAGCTAGCTTTTGTTTCCCAGTCGTAAATGAAGTTGAATCACATGCAGTTTCTGGTCCTACTAGTAAAGTAGTTTTTTGGTAAGAAGAGTCACTATTGCACTCCCATTGCCATACACAGTGCAAATAGCACTCGCGTCTGTTCCCAGCAAGTACAGTGTATTGGACTGAAGAGGAGCTACTGTTCTTGTCATTTTCCTAAGCAGAGTTGAACTAGATATGGTCCGTGTGTGTAGGAAGCACAGTTCTTTTGTTCTGAGAAACCTCACGGTTTGGACCCCATAGGAAACACAGTAGAGTAGAAAAGTGCTCTTTTCTCAAAAGCAGAGTGTGTTTCTTGTAAGGCGAGCTGGCATTTGTTTCCCAGTCCTAAATGGAGTTGAATCACATACAGTTTCTGGTCCTACAAGCAAGAGTTGTTTTCTGGTAAGAAGAGTCACTATTGCGCTCCCATTGCCATACACAGTGCAAATAGCACTCGCGTCTGTTGTCAGCATGTACAGTGTATTGGACTGAAGAGGTTCTAATGTTCTTGTCAGTTTCCTAAGCAGAATTGAACAAGATATGGCCCTGTTTGTAGGAAGCACAGTTCTTTGTTCTGAGCAAGCTCACTGCTCTGGCCCTATACTAAACACAGTAGAGTAGAAGAGTGCTCTTTTCTCAAAAGCAGAGTGTGTTTCTTGTAAGGCGAGCTAGTGTTTGTTTCCCAGTCCTAAATGGAGTTGAGGCACATGCAGTTTTTGGTCCTACGCGCAAGAGCAGTTTTCTGGTAAGAGGAGTCACTATTGGGCTCCCATTGCCATACACATTACAAACAGCACTCGCGTCTGTTCCCAGCATGTACAGTGTATTGGACAGAAAAGGATCTACTTTTCTTGTCATTTTCTTAAGCAGAATTGAACTGGATATGGCCGTGTATGCAGGAAGCACAATTCTTTTGTTCTGAGCAAGCTCTCTGTTCTGGCCCTATAGGAAACACAGTAGAGTAGAAGAGTGCTATTTTCTCAAAAGCAGAGTGTGTTTCTTGTAAGGCGATCTAGCGTTTGTTTCCCAGTCCTAAATGGAGTTGAATTACATGCAGTTTTTGGTCCTACCAGCAAGAGTTGTTTTCTGGTAAGGAAAGTCACTATTGTGCTCCCTTTGCCATACACAGTGCAAATAGCATTCGCGTCTCTTTCCAGCAAGTACAGTGTATTGGACTGAAGAGGAGCTACTGTTCTTGTCAGTTTCCTAAGCAGAGTTGAACTAGATATGGCCCGTTTGTGTGGGAAGCACAGTTCTTTTGTTCTGAGCAAGCTCACTGTTCAGACCCCATAGGAAACACAGTAGAGTAGAAGAGTGCTCTTTTCTCAAAAGCAGAGTGTGTTTCTTCTAAGGAGAGCTAGCGTTTGTTTCCCAGTCCTAAATGGAGTTGAATCAAATGCAGTTTCTGGTCCTACGAGCAAGAGTTGTTTTCTGGTAAGGAAAGTCATTATTGCGCTCCCATTGCCATACATAGTGCAAATAGCACTCGCGTCTGTTCACAGCAAGTACAGTGTATTGGACTGAAGAGGAGCTACTGTTCTTGTCAGTTTCCTAAGCAGAGTTGAACTAGATATTGCCCGTGTGTGTAGGAAGCACAGTTCTTTTGTCCTGAGCAAGCTCACTGTTCGGACACCATAGGAAACACAGTAGAGTAGAAGAGTGCTCTTTTCTCCAAAGCAGAGTGTGTTTCTTGTAAGGCGAGCTAGCGTTTGTTTCCCAATCCTAAATGGAGTTGAATCACATGCAGTTTCTGGTCCTACGAGCAAGAGTTTTTTCTGGTAATAAGAGTCACTATTGCGCTCCCATTGTCATACTCAGGGCAAATAGCACTGGCCTCTGTTCCCAGCATGTACAGTGCATTGGACTGAAGAGGATCTACTGTTCTTGTCAGGTTCCTAAGCAGAGTTGAACTAGATATGGCCCATGTGTGTAGGAAGCACAGTTCTTTTGTACTCAGCAAGCTCACTGTTCTGGCCCTATAGGAAACACAGTAGAGTAGAAGAGTGCTCTTTCCTCAAAAGCAGAGTGTGTTTCTTGTAATGCGAGCTAGGGTTTGTTTCCCAGTCCTAAATGGAGTTGAATCACATGCAGTTTCTGGTCCTACGAGCAAGTGTTGTTTTCTGGTAAGAAGAGTCACTATTGCGCTCCATTGCCATACACAGTGCAAATACCACTGGCATCTGTACCCAGCATGTACAGTGTATTGGACTGAAGAGGATGTACTGTTCTTGTCAGTTTCGTAAGCAGAGTTGAAGTAATTATGGCCCGTGTGTGTAGTAAGCACAGTTCTTTTGTTCTGAGCAAGCTCACTGTTCTGGTCCTATAGGAAACACAGTAGAGTAGCAGAGTGCTCATTTCTCAAAAGTAGAGTGTGTTTCTTGTAAGGCGAGCTAGTGGTTGTTTCCAAGTCCATAATGGCGTTGAATCACATGCAGTTTCTGCTCCTACGAGCAAGAGATGTTTTCTGGTAAGAAGAGTCACTATTGGGCTCCCATTGCCATATACAGTGCAAATAGCACTCGCGTCTGTTCCCAGCAAGTACAGTGTATTGGACTGAAGAGGAGCTATTGTTCTCGTCAGTTTCCTAAGCAGAGTTGAACTAGATATGACCCATGTGTGTAGGAAGCACAGTTCATTGGTTCTGAGCAAGCTCACTGTTCGGACCCCTTAGGAAACACAGTGGAGTAGAAGAGTGCTCTTTTCTCAAAAGCAGAGTGTGTTTCATGTAATGCGAGCTAGCATTTGTTTCCCAGTCCTAAATGAAGGTGAATCTCATGCAGTTTCTGGTCTTACGAGCAAGAGTTGTTTTCTGGTAAGGAAAGTCACTATTGTGCTCCCATTGCCATACACAGTGCAAATAGCACTCGCGTCTGTTCCCAGCAAGTACAGTGTATTGGACTGAAGAGGAGCTACTGTTCTTGTCATTTTCCTAAGCAGAGTTGAACTAGATATGGCCCGTGTGTGTAGGAAGCACAGTTCTTTTGTTCTGAGAAACCTCACGGTTTGGACCCCATAGGAAACACAGTAGAGTAGAAAAGTGCTCTTTTCTCAAAAGCAGAGTGTGTTTCTTGTAAGGCGAGCTGGCATTTGTTTCCCAGTCCTAAATGGAGTTGAATCACATACAGTTTCTGGTCCTACAAGCAAGAGTTGTTTTCTGGTAAGAAGAGTCACTATTGCCCTCCCATTGTCATACACAGGGCAAATAGCACTGGCGTCTCTTCCCAGCAAGTACAGTGTATTGGACTGAATAGGATCTACTGTTCTTGTCAGTTTCCTAAGCAGAATTGAACTAGATACGGCCATGTGTGTTGGAAGCATAGTTCTTTTGTTCTGAGCAAGCTCACTATTCTGGCCCTATAGGAAACACAGTAGAGTAGAAGAGTGCTCTTTTCTCAAAAGCAGAGTGTGTTTCTAGTAAGGCGAGCTAGCGTTTGTTTCCCAGTCCTAAATGGAGTTGAATCACATGCAGTTTTTGGTCCTACGAGCAAGAGTAGTTTTCTGGTAAGAGGAGTCACTATTGGGCTCCCATTGCCATACACAGTACAAACAGCACTCGCGTCTGTTCCCAGCATGTACAGTGTATTGGACTGAAAAGGATCTACTGTTCTTGTCATTTTCTTGAGCAGAATTGAACTAGATATGGCCGTGTATGCATGAAGCACAATTCTTTTGTTCTGAGCAAGCTCTCTGTTCTGGCCCTATAGGAAACACAGTAGAGTAGAAGAGTGCTCTTTTCGCAAAAGCTGAGTGTGTTTCTTGTAAGGTGAGCTAGCGTTTGTTTCCCACCCCTAAATGGATTGAATCACATGCAGTTTTTGGTCATACGAGCAAGAGTTGTTTTCTGGTAAGGAAAGTCACTATTGTGCTCCCTTTGCCATACACAGCACAAATAGCACTCACGTCTGTTCCCAGCAAGTACAGTGTATTGGACTGAAGAGGAGCTACTGTTCTTGTCAGATTCCTAAGCAGAATTGAACTGGATATGGCCGTTTGTGTAGGAAGCACAGTTCTTTTGTTCTGAGCAAGCTCACTGTACTGGCACTATTGGAAACACAGTAGAGTAGAAGAGTGCTCTTTTCTCAAAAGCAGAGTGTGTTTCTTGTAAGGTGAGCTAGCGTTTGTTTCCCAGTCCTAAATGGAGTTGAATCACATGCAGTTTTTGGTCCTACGAGCAAGAGTTGTTTTCTGGTAAGGAAAGTCACTATTGCGCTCCCATTGACATACACAGTGCAAAGAGCACTCGCGTCTGTTCCCAGCAAGTACAGTGTATTGGACTGAAGAGGAGCTATTGTTCTCATCAGTTTCCTAAGCAGAGTTGAACTAGATATGACCCGTGTGTGTAGGAAGCACAGTTCATTTGTTCTGAGCAAGCTCACTGTTCGGACCCCTTAGGAAACACAGTAGAGTAGAAGAGTACTCTTTTCTCAAAAGCAGAGTGTGTTTCTTGTATGGCGAGCTAACTTTTGTTTCCCAGTCGTAAATGAAGTTGAATCACATGCAGTTTCTGGTCCTACTAGTAAAGTAGTTTTTTGGTAAGAAGAGTGACTATTGCGCTCCCATTGCCATACACAGTGCAAATAGCACACGCGTCTGTTCCCAGCAAGTACAGTGTATTGGACTGAAAAGGAGCTACTGTTCTTGTCATTTTCCTAAGCAGAGTTGAACTAGATATGGCCCGTGTGTGTAGGAAGCACACTTCTTTTGTTTTGAGCAAGCTCACTGTTCGGACACCATAGGAAACACAGTAGAGTAGATGAGTGCTCTTTTCTCAAAAGCAGAGTGTGTTTCTTGTAAGGCGAGCTATCGTTTGTTTCCCAGTCCTAAATGGAGTTGAATCACATGCAGTTCCTGGTCATACGAGCAAGAGTTGTTTTCTGGTAAGAAGAGTCACTATTGCGCTCCCATTTTCACACACAGTGCAAATAGCACTGGCGTCTGTTGCCAGCATGTACAGTGTTTTGGACTGAAGAGGTTCTAATGTTCTTGTCAGTTTCCTAAGCAGAATTGAACAAGATATGGCCCGTGTTTGTAGGAAGCACAGTTCTTTGTTCTGAGCAAGCTCACTGTTCTGGCCCTATAGAAAACACAGTAGAGTAGAAGAGTGCTCTTTCCTCAAAAGCAGAGTGTGTTTCTTGTAAGGCGAGCTAGGGTTTGTTTCCCAGTCCTAAATGGAGTTGAATCACATGCAGTTTCTGGTCCTATGAGCAAGAGTTGTTTTCTGGTAAGAAGAGTTACTATTGCGCTCCCATTGCCATACACAGTGCAAATAGCACTGGCATCTGTACCCAGCATGTACAGTGTATTGGACGGAAGAGGATCTACTGTTCTTGTCAGTTTCGTAAGCAGAGTTGAACTAGATATGGCCCGTGTTTGTAGGAAGCACAGTTCTTTTGTTCTGAGCAAGCTCACTGTTCGGACACCATAGGAAACACAGTAGAGTAGATGAGTGCTCTTTTCTCAAAAGCAGAGTGTGTTTCTTGTAAGGCAAGCTAATGTTTGTTTCCCAGTCCTAAAAGGAGTTGAATGACATGCTGTTTTTGGTTCTACGAGCAAGAGTTGTTTTCTGGTAAGAAGAGTCACTATTGTGCTCCCATTGCCATACTCAGTGCAAATAGCACTCGATTCTGTTCCCAGCAAGTACAGTGTATTGGACTGAAGAGGAGCTACTGTTCTTGTCAGTTTCCTAATCAGAGTTGAACTAGATATGGCCCGTATGTGTAGGAAGCACAGTTCTTTTGTTCTGAGAAACCTCACTGTTTGGACCCCATAGGAAACACAGTAGAGTAGAAAAGTGCTCTTTTCTCAAAAGCAGAGTGTGTTTCTTGTAAGGCGAGCTAGCTTTTGTTTCCCAGTCCTAAATGGAGTTGAATCACATGCAGTTTCTGGTCCTACAAGCAAGATTTGTTTTCTGGTAAGAAGAGTCACTATTGCCCTCCCATTGTCATACACAGGGCAAATAGCACTGGCGTCTGTTCCCAGCATGTGCAGTGTATTGGACTGAAGAGTATCTACTGTTCTTGTCAGTTTCCTAAGCAGAATTGAACTAGATATGGCCATGTGTGCAGGAAGTACAGTTCTTTTGTTCTGAGAAAGCTCACTTTTCGGACCCCATAAGAAACACGGTAGAGTAGAAGAGTGCTCTTTTCTCAAAAGCAGAGTGTGTTTCTTGTAAGACGAGCTAGTGTTTTTTTTCCAGTCCTACATGGAGTTGAATCACATGCAGTTTCTGGTACTAAGAGCAAGAGTTGTTTTCTGGTAAGAAGAGTCACTATTGCCCTCCCATTGTCATACACAGGGCAAATAGCACTGGCGTCTGTTCCCAGCTAGTACAGTGTATTGGACTGAAGAGGATCTACTGTTCTTGTCAGTTTCCTAAGCAGAATTGAACTAGATACGGCCATGTGTGTAGGAAGCACAGTTCTTTTGTTCTGAGCAAGCTCACTATTCTGGCCCTATAGGAAACACAGTAGAGTAGAAGAGTGCTCTTTTCTCAAAAGCAGTGTGTGTTTCTTGTAAGGTGAGCTAGCGTTTGTTTCCCACCCCTAAATTGAGTTGAATCACATGCAGTTTTTGGTCATACGAGCAAGAGTTGTTTCCTGGTAAGGAAAGTCACTATTGAGCTCCCTTTGCCATACACAGCACAAATAGCACTCACGTCTGTTTGCAGCAAGTACAGTGTATTGGACTGAAGAGGAGCTACTGTTCTTGTCAGTTTCCTAAGCAGAGTTGAACTAGATATGGCCCGTGTGTGTAAAAAGCACAGTTCTTTTGTTCTGAGGAAGCTCACTGTTCGGACCCCAAAGTTAACACAGTAGAGTAGAAGAGTGCTCTTTTCTCAAAAGCAGAGTGTGTTTCTTGTAAGGTGAGCTAGCGTTTGTTTCCCACCCCTAAATGTAGTTGAATCACATGCAGTTTTTGGTCATATGAGCAAGAGTTGTTTTCTGGTAAGGAAAGTCACTATTGTGCTCCCTTTGCCATACACAGCACAAATAGCACTCACGTCTGTTCCCAGCAAGTACAGTGTATTGGACTGAAGAGGAGCTACTGTTCTTGTCAGTTTCCTAAGCAGCGTTGAACTAGATATGGCCCGTGTGTATAGGAAGCACAGTTCTTTTGTTCTGAGCAAGCTCACTGTGTGGACCCCATAGGAAACTCAGTGCTCTTTCTCAAAAGCAGAGTGTGTTTCTTGTAAGGCGAAATAGCGTTTGCTTCCCAGACATAAGTGGAGATGAATCACATGCAGTTTCTGGTCCTACGAGCAAGAGTTGTTTTCTGGTAAGAAGAGTCACTATTACTCTCCCATTGTCATACACAGGGCAAATAGCACGAGCGTCTGTTCCGATCATGTACAGTGTATTGGACTGAAGAGGATCTACTGTTCTTGTCAGTTTCCTAAGCAGAATTGAACTAGTAATGGCCATGTGTGCAGGAAGTACAGTTCTTTTGTTCTGAGCAAGCTCACTGTTCGGACCCCATAGGAAACACAGTAGAGTAGAAGAGTGCTCTTTTCTCAAAAGCAGAGTGTGTTTCTTGTAAGACGAGCTAGTGTTTTTTTCCCAGTCCTAAATGGAGTTGAATCACATGCAGTTACTGGTACTAAGAGCAAGAGTTGTTTTCTGGTAAGAAGAGTCACTATTGTGCTCCCATTGCCATACACAGTGCAAATAGCACTCGCATCTGTTCCCAGCAAGTACAGTGTATTGGACTGAAGAGGAGCTACTGTTCTTGTCAGTTTTCTAAGTAGAATTGAACTGGATATGGCCATTTGTGTAGGAAGCACAGTTCTTTTGTTCTGAGCAAGCTCACTGTAATGGCCCTATAGGAAAAACAGTAGAGTAGAAGAGTGCTCTTTTCTCAAAAGCAGAGTGTGTTTCTTGTAAGGCGAGCTAGCGTTTGTTTCCCAGTCCTAAATGGAGTTGAATCACATGCAGTTTTTGGTCCTACAAGCAAGAGTTGTTTTCTGGTAAGGAAAGTCACTATTGCGCTCCCATTGACATACACAGTGCAAATAGCACTCGCGTCTGTTCCCAGCAAGTACAGTGTATTGGACTGAAGAGGAGCTACTGTTCTTTTCAGTTTCCTAAGCAGAGTTGAACTAGATATGGCCCGTGTGTATAGGAAGCACAGTTCATTTGTTCTGAGCAAGCTCACTGTTCGGACCCCATAGGAAACACAGTAGAGTAGAAGAGTGCTCTTTTCTCAAAAGCAGAGTGTGTTTCTTGTATGGCGAGCTAGCTTTTGTTTCCCAGTAGTAAATGAAGTTGAATCACATGCAGTTTCTGTTGCTACTAGTAGATTTGTTTTTTGGTAAGAAGAGTCACTATTGCGCTCCCATTGTCATACACAGGGCAAATAGCACTGGCGTCTGTTCCCAGCATGTACAGTGTATTGGACTGAAGAGTATCTACTGTTCTTGTCAGTTTCCTAAGCAGAATTGAACTAGATATGGCCATGTGTGTAGGAAGCACAGTTCTTTTGTTCTGAGCAAGCTCACTGTTCTTGCCCTATAGGAAACACAGTAGAGTAGAAGAGTGCTCTTTTCTCAAAAGCAGAGTGTGTTTCTTGTAAGGTGAGCTAGCGTTTGTTTCCCACCCCTAAATGGAGTTGAATCACATGCAGTTTTTGGTCATAGGAGCAAGAGTTGTTTTCTGGTAAGGAAAGTCACTATTGTGCTCCGTTTTCCATACACAGCACAAATAGCATTCACGTCTGTTCCCAGCAAGTACAGTGTATTGGACTGAAGAGGAGCTACTGTTCTTGTCAGTTTCCTAAGCAGAGTTGAACTAGATATGGCCCGTGTGTATAGGAAACACAGTTCTTTTGTTCTGAGCAAGCTCACTGTGCGGACCCCATAGGAAACTCAGTGCTCTTTCTCAAAAGCATAGTGTGTTTCTTGTAAGGCGAGCTAGCGTTGGTTCCCACTTCTAAATGGAGTTGAATCACATGCAGTTTTTGGTCCTACGCGCAAAAGTTGTTTTCTGGTAAGGAAAGTCACTATTGTGCTCCCATTGCCAAACACAGTGCAAATAGCACTCGCATCTGTTCCCAGCAAGTACAGTGTATTGGACTGAAGAGGAGCTACTGTTCTTGTCAGTTTCCTAAGCAGAGTTTAACTAGATATGGCCCGTGTGTGTAGGAAGCACAGTTCTTTTTTCTGAGCAAGCTCACTGTTCGGAAACCATAGGACACATAGTAGAGAAGAAGAGTGCTCTTTTCTCAAAAGCAGAGTGTGTTTCTTGTAAGGCAAGCTAGCTTTTGTTTCCCAGTCCTAAATGAATTTGAATCACATGCAGTTTCTGGTCCTACGAGTAGAGTTATTTTTTGGTAAGAAGAGTCACTATTGCACTCCTTTTGCCATACACAGTACAAATAGCACTTGCGTTTGTTCCAATCATGTACAGTGTATTGGACTGAAGAGGAGCAACTGTTCTTGTCAGTTTCCTAAGCAGAGTTGAACTAGATATGGCCCATGTGTATAGGAAGCACAGTTCTTTTGTTCTGAGCAAGCTCACTGTTTGGACCCCATAGGAAACACAGTAGAGTAGAAGTGTGCTCTTTTCTCAAAAGCAGAGTGTGTTTCTTGTAAGGCGAGCTAGCGCTTGTTTCACAATCATAAATGGAGTTGAATCACATGCAGTTTCTAGTCCTACGAGCAAGAGTTGTTTTCTGGTACGAAGAGTCACTATTGTGCTCCCATTGCCGTACACAGTGCAAATAGCACTCGCGTCTGTTCCCAGTAAGTACAGTGTATTGGACTGAAGAGGAGCTACTGTTCTTGTCAGTTTCCTAAGCAGAGTTGAACTAGATATGGACCATGTGTTTAGGAAGCACAGTTCTTTTGTTCTGAGCAAGCTCACTGTTTTGGACATATAGGAAACACAGTAGAGTAGAAGAGTGCTTATATCTAAAAAGCAGAGTGTGTTTCTTGAAAGGCGAGCTAGCGTTTGTTTCCCAGTCCTAAATGGAGTTGAATCAAATGGAGTTTTTGGTCCTACGAGCAAGAGTTGTTTTCTGGTAAGAAGAGTCACTATTGTGCTCCAATTGCCGTACACAGTGCAAATAACTCTTGTGTCTGTTCCCATCAAGTACAGTGTATTGGACTGAAGAGGAGCTACTGTTCTTGTCATTTTCCTAAGCAGAGTTGAACTAGATATGGCCTGTGTGTGTACAAAGCACAGTTCTTTTGTTCTGCGCAAGCTCACTGTTCGAACCCCATAGGAAACACAGTAGAGTAGAATAGTGCTCTTTTCTCAAAAGCAGAGTGTGTTGTTTCTTGTAAGGCGAGCTAGCATTTGTTTCCCAGTCCTAAATGGAGTTCAAATACACATGCAGTTTCTGGTCCTATGAGCTAGAGTTGTTTTCTGGTAAGAAGAGTCACTATTGCGCTCCATTTGACATACACAGTGCAAATAGCACTCGTGTCTGTTCCCAGAAAGTACAGTGTATTGGACTGAAAAGGAGCTACTGTTCTTGTCAGTTTCCTAAGCAGAATTGAACTAGATATGGCCCGTGTGTGTAGGAAGCACAGTTCCTTTGTTCTGAGCAAGCTCACTGTTCTGGCCCTATAGGAAACACAGTAGAGTAGAAGAGTGCTCTTTTCTCAAAAGCAGAGTGTGTTTCTTGTAAGGCGAGCTAGTGTTTGTTTCCCAGTCCTAAATGGAGTTGAATCAAATGCAGGTTTTGGTCCTACGAGCAAGAGTTGATTTCTGGTAAGAAGAGTCATAATGCGATCCCATTGCCATGCACAGTACAAATAGCACTCTCTTCTGTTTCCAGGAAGTACAGTGTATTGGACTGAAGAGGAGCTACTGTTCTTGTCAGTTTCCTAAGCAGAGTTGAACTAGATATGGCCCGTGTGTGTAGGAAGCACAGTTCTTTTGTTGTGAGCTAGCTCATTGTTCGAACCCCATTGGAAACACAGTAGAGTAGACGGGTGCTCTTTTCTCAAAAGCAGAGTGTGTTTCTTGTAAGGCGAGCTAGCATTTGTTTCCCAGTCCTAAATGGAATTCAAATACACATGCAGTTTCTGGTCCTACGAGCAAGAGTTGTTTTCTGGTTAGAAGAGTCACTATTGTGTTCCCTTTGCCATACACAGTGTAAACAGCCCTTGCGTCTGTTCCCAGCAAGTACAGTGTATAGGACTGAAGAGGAGCTACTGTTCTTGTCAGTTTCCTAAGCAGAGTTGAACTAGATATGGCCCGTGTGTGTAGGAAGCACAGTTCTTTTGTTCTCAGCAAGCTCTCTGTTCGGACCCCATAGAAAACACAGTAGAGTAGAAAAGTGCTCTTTTCTCAAAAGCAGAGTGTGTTTCTTGTAAGACGAGCTAGCGTTTGTTTCCCAGTCCTAAATGGAGTTGAATCACATGCAGTTTCTGGTCCTACGAGCAAGAGATTTTTCTGGTAATAAGAGTAACTGTTGTGCTCCCATTGTCATACACAGGGCAAATAGCACTGGCGTCTGTTCCCAGCATGTACAGTGTATTGGACTGAAGAGGATCTACTGTTCTTGTCAGGATCCTAAGCAGAGTTGAACTAGATATGGCCCATGTGTATAGGAAGCACAGTTCTTTTGTACTCAGCAAGCTCACTGTTCTGGCCCTATAGGAAACACAGTAGAGTAGAAGAGTGCTCTTTCCACAAAAGGAGAGTTTGTTTCTTGTAAGGCGAGCTAGCTTTGTTTCCCAGTCCTAAATGGAGTTGAATCACATGCAGTTTCTGGTCCTACGAGCAAGAATTGTTTTGTGGTAAGAAGAGTCACTATTGCGCTCCCATTGTCATACACAGTGCAAATAGCACTGGCGTCTGTTCCCAGCAAGTACAGTGTATTGGACTGAAGAGGATCTACTATTCTTGTCAGTTTCCTAAACAGAATTGAACTAGATATGGCCCGTGTGTGTAGGAAGCACAGTTCTTTTGTTTTGAGCAAACTCACTGTTCTGGCGCTATAGGAAACACAGTAGAGTAGAAGAGTGCTCTTTCCTCAAAAGCAGAGCGTGTTTCTTGTAAGGCGAGCTAGCGTTTGTTTCCCAGTCCTAATTGGATTGAATCAAATGCAGTTTCTGTTCCTGAGAGCAAGAGTTGTTTTCTGGTAAGAAGAGTCACTCTTGTGCTCCCATTGCCGTACACAGTGCAAATAGCACTAGCGTCTGTTCCCAGTAAGTACAGTGTATTGGACTGAAGAGGAGCTACTGTTCTCGTCAGTTTCCTAAGCAGAGTTGAACTAGATATGGACCGTGTGTGTAGGAAGCACAGTTCTTTTGTTCTGAGCAAGCTCACTGTTTTGGACCTATAGGAAACACAGTAGAGTAGAAGAGTGCTTATATCTAAAAAGCAGAGTGTGTTTCTTGAAAGGCGAGCTAGCGTTTGTTTCCCAGTCCTAAATGGATTTGAATCAAATGCAGTTTTTGGTCCTACGAGCAAGAGTTGATTTCTGGTAAGAAGAGTCATAATTGCGATCCCATTGCCATGCACAGTACAAATAGCACTCGATTCTGTTTCCAGCAAGTACAGTGTATTGGACTGAAGAGGAGCTACTTTTCTTGTCAGTTTCCTAAGCAGAGTTGAACTAGATATGGCCCGTGTGTGTAGGAAGCACAGTTCTTTTGTTGTGAGCAAGCTCACTGTTCGAACCCCATTGGAAACACAGTAGAGTAGACGGGTGCTCTTTTCTCAAAAGCAGAGTGTGTTTCTTGTAAGGCGAGCTAGCATTTGTTTCCCAGTCCTAAATGGAATTCAAATACACATGCAGTTTCTGGTCCTACGAGCAAGAGTTGTTTTCTGGTTAGAAGAGTCACTATTGTGTTCCCTTTGCCATACACAGTGCAAACAGCCCTTGCATCTGTTCCCAGCAAGTACAGTGTATAGGACTGAAGAGGAGCTACTGTTCTTGTCAGTTTCCTAAGCAGAGTTGAACTAGATATGGCCCGTGTGTGTAGGAAGCACAGTTCTTTTGTTCTCAGCAAGCTCTCTGTTCGGACCCCATAGAAAACACAGTAGAGTAGAAAAGTGCTCTTTTCTCAAAAGCAGAGTGTGTTTCTTGTAAGACGAGCTAGCGTTTGTTTCCCAGTCCTAAATGGAGTTGAATCACATGCAGTTTCTGGTCCTACGAGCAAGAGATTTTTCTGGTAATAAGAGTAACTGTTGTGCTCCCATTGTCATACACAGGGCAAATAGCACTGGCGTCTGTTCCCAGCATGTACAGTGTATTGGACTGAAGAGGATCTACTGTTCTTGTCAGGATCCTACGCAGAGTTGAACTAGATATGGCCCATGTGTATAGGAAGCACAGTTCTTTTGTACTAAGCAAGCTCACTGTTCTGGCCCTATAGGAAACACAGTAGAGTAGAAGAGTGCTCTTTCCACAAAAGGAGAGTTTGTTTCTTGTAAGGCGAGCTAGCTTTGTTTCCCAGTACTAAATGGAGTTGAATCACACGCAGTTTCTGGTCCTACGAGCAAGAATTGTTTTGTGGTAAGAAGAGTCACTATTGTGCTCCCATTGTCATACACAGGGAAAATAGCACTGGCGTCTGTTCCCAGCATGTACAGTGTATTGGACTGAAGAAGATCTACTGTTCTCGTCAGTTTCCTAAGCAGAGTTGAACTAGATATGGCCCGTGTGTGTAGGAAGCACAGTTCTTTTGTTCTGAGCAAGCTCACTGTTCTCGCCCTATAGGAAACACTGAAGAGTAGAAGAGTGCTCTATTCTCAAAAGCAGAGTGTGTTTCTTGTAAGGCGAGCTAGCGTTTGTTTCCAGTCCTAAATTGAGTTGAATCACCTGCAGTTTGTGGTCCTACGAGCAAGAGTTTTTTCTGGTAAGAAGAGTCACTATTGTGCTCCCATTGTCATAAACAGGGCAAATAGCACTGGTTTCTCTTCCCAGCATGTACAGTGTATTGGACTGAAGAGGATCTACTGTTCTTGTCAGGTTCCAAAGCAGAGTTGAACTAGATATGGTCCGTGTGTGTAGGAAGCAGGGTTCTTTTATTCTGATCAAGCTCACTGTTTGCACCCCATAGAAAATACAATAGATTAGATGTGTGCCCTATTCTGAAAAGCAGAGCGTGTTTCTTGTAAGGCGAGCGAGCGTTTGTTTCCCAGTCCTTAGTAGATTGAATCAAATGCATTTTCTGGTCCTAAGAGCAAGAGTTGTTTTCTGGTAAGAAGAGTCACTATTGTGCTCCCAGTGCCGTACACAGTGCAAATAGCACTCGTGTCTGTTCTCAGTAAGTACAGTCTATTGGACTGAAGAGGAGCTACTGTTCTTGTCAGTTTCCTAAGCAGAGTTGCACTAGATATGGACCGTGTGTAGGAAGCACAGTTCTTTTGTTCTGAGCATGCTCACTCTTCGAACTCCATAGGAAACACAGTAGAGTAGAAGAGTGCTCTTTTCTCAAAATCAGAGTGTGTTTCTTGTAAGGCGAGCTAGCATTTGTTTCCCAGTCCTAAATGGAGTTGAATCAAATGCAGTTTTTGGTCCTACGAGCAGGAGTTGTTTTCTGATAAGAAGAGTCACTATTGTGCTCCCATTGCCACACACAGTACAAATAGCACTCGCGTCTGTTCCCAGCAAGTACAGTCTATGGGACTGCAGAGGAGCTACTGTTCTTGTCAGTTTCCTAAGCAGAGATGAACTAGATATGGCTCGGGTGTGTACAAAGCACATTTCTTTTGTTCTGCGCAAGCTCACTGTTGTAACCCCATAGGAAATACAGTAGAGTAGAAGAGTGCACTTTTCTCAAAAGTAGAGTGTGTTTCTTGTAAGGCGAGCTAGCATTTGTTTCCCAGTCCTAAATGGAGTTGAAACACACATGCAGTTTTTGTTCCTATGAGCTAGAGTTGTTTTCTGGTAAGAAGAGTCGCTATTGCGCTCCCATTGTCATACACAGGGCAAATAGCACTGGCGTCTGTTCTCAGCATGTACAGTGTATTGGACTGAAGAGGATCTACTGTTCTTGTCAGGTTCCTAAGCAGAGTTGAACTAGATATGGTCCATGTGTGTAGGAAGCACAGTTCTTTGTACTCAGCAAGCTCACTGTTCTGGCCCTATAGGAAACACAGTAGAGTAGAAGAGTGCTCTTTCCTCAAAAGCAGAGTGTGTTTCTTGTAAGGCGATCTAGCGTTTGTTTCCCAGTCCTAAATGGAGTTGAATCACATGCAGGTTCTGGTCCTACAAACAAGAGTTGTTTTCTGGTAAGAAGAGTCACTATTGCGCTCCCATTGCCATATGAAGTACAAATAGCACTCCCGTCTGTTTCCAGCAAGTACAGTGTATTGGACTGAAGAGGAGCTACTGTTCTTGTCATTTTCCTAAGCAGAGTTGAACTAGATATGGCCCGTGTGCGTAGGAAGCACAGTTCTTTTGTTCTGAGCAAGCTCACTGTGCGGACCCCATAGGAAACTCAGTGCTCTTTCTCAAAAGCATAGTGTGTTTCTTGTAAGGCGAGCTAGCGTTTGGTTCCCACTTCTAAATGGAGTTGAATCACATGCAGTTTTTGGTCCTACGCGCAAGAGTTGTTTTCTGGTAAGGAAAGTCACTATTGCGCTCCCATTGCCAAACACAGTGCAAATAGCACTCGCATCTGTTCCCAGCAAGTACAGTGTATTGGACTGAAGAGGAGCTACTGTTCTTGTCAGTTTCCTAAGCAGAGTTGAACTAGATATGGCCCGTGTGCGTAGGAAGCACAGTTCTTTTTTCTGAGCAAGCTCACTGTTTGGAAACCATAGGACACATCGTAGAGAAGAAGAGTGCTCTTTTCTCAAAAGCAGAGTGTGTTTCTTGTAAGGCGAGCTAGCTTTTGTTTCCCAGTCCTAAATGAATTTGAATCACATGCAGTTTCTGGTCCTACGAGTAGAGTTATTTTTTGGTAAGAAGAGTCACTATTGCACTCCTTTTGCCATACACAGTACAAATAGCACTTGCGTCTGTTCCAATCAAGTACAGTGTATTGGACTGAAGAGGAGCAACTGTTCTTGTCAGTTTCCTAAGCAGAGTTGAACTAGATAAGGCCCATGTGTATAGGAAGCACAGTTCTTTTGTTCTGAGCAAGCTCACTGTTTGGACCCCATAGGAAACACAGTAGAGTAGAAGAGTGCTCTTTTCTCAAAAGCAGAGTGTGTTTCTTGTAAGGCGAGCTAGCGCTTGTTTCACAATCATAAATGGAGTTGAATCACATGCAGTTTCTAGTCCTACGAGCAAGAGTTGTTTTCTGGTAAGAAGAGTCACTATTGTGCTCCCATTACCATACACAGTGCAAATAGCACTCGCGTCTGTTCCCAGTAAGTACAGTGTATTGGACTGAAGAGGAGCTACTGTTCTTGTCAGTTTCCTAAGCAGAGTTGAACTAGATATGGACCGTGGGTGTAGGAAGCACAGTTCTTTTGTTCTGAGCAAGCTCACTGTTTTGGACCTATAGGAAACACAGTAGAGTAGAAGAGTGCTTATATCTAAAAAGCAGAGTGTGTTTCTTGAAAGGCGAGCTAGCGTTTGTTTCCCAGTCCTAAATGGAGTTGAATCAAATGGAGTTTTTGGTCCTACGAGCAAGAGTTGTTTTCTGGTAAGAAGAGTCACTATTGTGCTCCAATTGCCGTACACAGTGAAAATAACACTTGTGTCTGTTCCCAGCAAGTACAGTGAATTGGACTGAAGAGGAGCTACTGTTCTTGTCATTTTCCTAAGCAGAGTTGAACTAGATATAGCCCGTGTGTGTAGGAAGCACAGTTCTTTTGTTCTGAGCAAGCTCACTGTTCTGGCCCTATAGGAAACACAGTAGAGTAGAAGAGTGCTCTTTTCTCAAAAGCAGAGTGTGTTTCTTGTAAGGCGAGCTAGCGTTTGTTTCCCAGTCCTAAATGGAGTTGAATCAAATGCAGTTTTTGGTCCTACGAGCAAGAGTTGTTTTCTGGTAAGAAGAGTCATAATTGCGATCCCATTGCCATGCACAGTACAAATAGCACTCGCTTCTGTTTCCAGCAAGTACAGTGTATTGGACTGAAGAGGAGCTACTGTTCTTGTCAGTTTCCTAAGCAGAGTTGAACTAGATATGGCCCGTGTGTGTAGGAAGCACAGTTCTTTTGTTGTGAGCAAGCTCACTGTTCGAACCCCATTGGAAACACAGTAGAGTAGACGGGTGCTCTTTTCTCAAAAGCAGAGTGTGTTTCTTGTAAGGCGAGCTAGCATTTGTTTCCCAGTCCTAAATGGAATTCAAATACACATGCAGTTTCTGGTCCTACGAGCAAGAGTTGTTTTCTGGTTAGAAGAGTCACTATTGTGTTCCCTTTGCCATGCACAGTACAAATAGCACTCGCTTCTGTTTCCAGCAAGTACAGTGTATTGGACTGAAGAGGATCTACTCTTCTTGTCAGGATCCTAAGCAGAGTTGAACTAAATATGGCCCATGTGTATAGGAAGCACAGTTCTTTTGTACTCAGCAAGCTCACTGTTCTGGCCCTATAGGAAACACAGTAGAGTAGAAGAGTGCTCTTTCCACAAAAGGAGAGTTTGTTTCTTGTAAGGCGAGCTAGCTTTGTTTCCCAGATCTAAATGGAGTTGAATCACATGCAGTTTCTGGTCCTACGAGCAAGAATTGTTTTGTGGTAAGAAGAGTCACTATTGTGCTCCCATTGTCATACACAGTGCAAATAGCACAGGCGTCTGTTCCCAGCAAGTACAGTGTATTGGACTGAAGAGGATCTACTATTCTTGTCAGTTTCCTAAACAGAATTGAACTAGATATGGCCCGTGTGTGTAGGAAGCACAGTTCATTTGTTCTGAGCAAACTCACTGTTCTGGCGCTATAGGAAACACAGTAGAGTAGAAGAGTGCTCTTTCCTCAAAAGCAGAGCGTGTTTCTTGTAAGGCGAGCTAGCGTTTGTTTCCCAGTCCTAATTGGATTGAATCAAATGCAGTTTCTGTTCCTGAGAGCAAGAGTTGTTTTCTGGTAAGAAGAGTCACTATTGTGCTCCCATTGCCGTACACAGTGCAAATAGCACTCGCGTCTGTTCCCAGTAAGTACAGTGTATTGGACTGAAGAGGAGCTACTGTTCTCGTCATTTCCTAAGCAGAGTTGAACTAGATATGGACCGTGGGTGTAGGAAGCACAGTTCTTTTGTTCTGAGCAAGCTCACTGTTTTGGACCTATAGGAAACACAGTAGAGTAGAAGAGTGCTTATATCTAAAAAGCAGAGTGTGTTTCTTGAAAGGCGAGCTAGCGTTTGTTTCCCAGTCCTAAATGGAGTTGAATCAAATGCAGTTTTTGGTCCTACGAGCATGAGTTGTTTTCTGTTAAGAAGAGTCACTATTGTGCTCCAATTGCCGTACACAGTGCAAATAACACTCGTGTCTGTTCCCAGCAAGTACAGTGTATTGGACTGAACAGGAGCTACTGTTCTTGTCAGTTTCCTAAGCAGAGTTGAACTAGATATGACCCGTGTGTGTAGAAAGCACAGTTTTTTTGTTCTGAGCAAGCAGACTGTTTGGACCCCATAGGCAACACTGTAGAGTAGATGTGTGCCCTATTCTCAAAAGCAGAGTGTGTTTCTTGTAAGACGAGCTAGAGTTTGTTTCCCAATCCTAAATGGAGTTGAGTCACATGCAGATTCTGGTCCTATGAGCTAGAGTTGTTTTCTGGTAAGAAGAGTCACTATTGCGCTCCCATTGTCATATACAGGGAAAATAGCACTGGCGTCTGTTCCCAGCAAGTACAGTGTATTGGACTGAAGAGGAGCTACTGTTCTCGTCAGTTTCCTAAGCAGAGTTGAACTAGATATGGACCGTGTGTGTAGGAAGCACAGTTCTTTTGTTCTGAGCAAGCTCACTGTTCTCGCCCTATAGGAAACACAGTAAATTAGAAGAGTGCTCTTTTCTCAAAAGCAGACTGTGTTTCTTGTAAGGCAAGCTAGCGTTTGTTTCCCAGTCCGAAATGGAGTTAAATCACATGCAGTTTTTGGTCCTACGAGCAAGAGTTTTTTCTGGTAAAAAGAGTCACTATTGCGCTCCCATTGTCATACACAGGGAAAATAGCACTGGCGTCTGTTCCCAGCATGTACAGTGTATTGGACTGAAGAAGATCTACTGTTCTCGTCAGTTTCCTAAGCAGAGTTGAACTAGATATGGCCCGTGTGTGTAGGAAGCACAGTTCTTTTGTTCTGAGCAAGCTCACTGTTCTCGCCCTATAGGAAACACTGAAGAGTAGAAGAGTGCTCTATTCTCAAAAGCAGAGTGTGTTTCTTGTAAGGCGAGCTAGCGTTTGTTTCCAGTCCTAAATTGAGTTGAATCACCTGCAGTTTGTGGTCCTACAGGCAAGAGTTTTTTCTGGTAAGAAGAGTCACTATTGTGCTCCCATTGTCATAAACAGGGCAAATAGCACTGGTTTCTCTTCCCAGCATGTACAGTGTATTGGACTGAAGAGGATCTACTGTTCTTGTCAGGTTCCAAAGCAGAGTTGAACTAGATATGGTCCGTGTGTGTAGGAAGCAGGGTTCTTTTATTCTGATCAAGCTCACTGTTTGGACCCCATAGAAAATACAATAGAGTAGATGTGTGCCCTATTCTCAAAAGCAGAGCGTGTTTCTTGTAAGGCGAGCGAGCGTTTGTTTCCCAGTCCTTAGTGGATTGAATCAAATGCAGTTTCTGGTCCTAAGAGCAAGAGTTGTTTTCTGGTAAGAAGAGTCACTATTTTGCTCCCAATGCCGTACACAGGGCAAATAGCACTCGCGTCTGTTCTCAGTAAGTACAGTGTATTGGACTGAAGAGGAGCTACTGTTCTTGTCAGTTTCCTAAGCAGAGTTGCACTAGATATGGACCGTGTGTAGGAAGCACAGTTCTTTTGTTCTGAGCAAGCTCACTCTTCGAACTCCATAGGAAACACAGTAGAGTAGAAGAGTGCTCTTTTCTCAAAATCAGAGTGTGTTTCTTGTAAGGCGAGCTAGCATTTGTTTCCCAGTCCTAAATGGACTTGAATCAAATGCAGTTTTTGGTCCTACGAGCAGGAGTTGTTTTCTGGTAAGAAGAGACACTATTGTGCTCCCATTGCCACACACAGTACAAATAGCACTCGCGTCTGTTCCCAGCAAGTACAGTCTATGGGACTGCAGAGGAGCTACTGTTCTTGTCAGTTTCCTAAGCAGAGATGAACTAGATATGGCTCGTGTGTGTACAAAGCACATTTCTTTTGTTCTGAGCAAGCTCACTGTTGTAACCCCATAGGAAATACAGTAGAGTAGAAGAGTGCACTTTTCTCAAAGTAGAGTGTGTTTCTTGTAAGGCGAGCTAGCATTTGTTTTCCAGTCCTAAATGGAGTTGAAACACACAATCAGTTTCTGTTCCTATGAGCTAGAGTTGTTTTCTGGTAAGAAGAGTCGCTATTGCGCTCCCTTTGTCATACACAGGGCAAATAGCACTGGCGTCTGTTCTCAGCATGTACAGTGTATTGGACTGAAGAGGATCTACTGTTCTGGTCAGGTTCCTAAGCAGAGTTGAACTAGATATGGCCCATGTGTGTAGGAACCACAGTTCTTTGTACTCAGCAAGCTCACTGTTCTGGCCCTATAGGAAACACAGTAGAGTAGAAGAGTGCTCTTTCCTCAAAAGCAGAGTGTGTTTCTTGTAAGGCGATCTAGCGTTTGTTTCCCAGTCCTAAATTGAGTTGAATCACATGTAGTTTCTGGTCCTACGAGCAAGAGCTTTTTCTGGTAAGAAGTGTCACTATTGCGCTCTTATTGTCATACACAGGGCAAATAGCACTGGTGTCTCTTCCCAGCATGTGCAGTGTATTGGACTGAAGAGGATTTACTGTTCTGGTCAGGTTCCTAAGCAGAGTTGAACTAGATATGGCCCATGTGTGTAGGAAGCACAGTTCTTTGTACTCAGCAAGCTCACTGTTCTGGCCCTATAGGAAACACAGTAGAGTAGAAGAGTGCTCTTTCCTCAAAAGCAGAGTGTGTTTCTTGTAAGGCGATCTAGCGTTTGTTTCCCAGTCCTAAATGGAGTTGAATCACATGCAGTTTCAGGTCCTACGAGCAAGAATTGTTTACTGGTAAGGAAAGTCACTATTGCGCTCCCATTGACATACACAGTGCAAATAGTTCTCGCGTCTGTTCCCTGCAAGTATAGTGTATTGGACTGAAGAGGAGCTACTGTTCTTGTCAGTTTCCTAAGCAGAGTTGAACTAGATATGACCCGTGTGTGCAGGAAGCACAATTCTTTTGTTCTGAGCAAGCTCACTGTTTGGACCCCATAGGAAACACAGTAGAGAAGATGTGTGCCCTATTCTCAAAAGCAGAGCGTGTTTCTTGTAAGGCGAGCTAGCGTTTGTTTCCCAGTCCTAAGTGGATTGAATCAAATGCAGTTTCTGGTCCTAAGAGCAAGAGTTGTTTTCTGGCAAGAAGAGTCACTATTGTGCCCCCTTGCCGTACAGAGTGCAAATAGCACTCGCGTCTGTTCCCAGTAAGTACAGTGTATTGGACTGAAGAGGAGCTACTGTTCTCGTCAGTTTCCTAAGCAAAGTTGAACTAGATATGGACCGTGTGTGTAGGAAGCACAGTTCATTTGTTCTGAGGAAGCTCACTGTTCGAACCCCATAGGAAACACAGTAGAGTAGAAGAGTGCTCTTTTCTCAAAAGCAGAGTGTGTTTCTTGTAAGGCGAGCTAACGTTTGTTTCCCAATCCTAAATGGAGTTGAGTCACATGCAGTTTCTGGTCCTATGAGCTAGAGTTGTTTTCTGGTAAGAAGAGTCACTATTGTGCTCCCATTGTCATACACAGGGCAAATAGCACTGGCGTCTGTTCCCAGCAAGTACAGTGTATTGGACTGAAGAGGATCTACTGTTCTTGTCAGGTTCCTAAGCAGAGTTGAACTAGATATGGCCCGTTTGTGTAGGAAGCAAAGTTCTTTTTTTCTCAGCAAGCTCACTGTTCTGGCCATATAGTAAAAACAGTAGAGTAGAAAAGTGCTCTTTTCTCAAAAGCAGAGTGTGTTTCTTGTAAGGCGAGCAAGCGTTTGTTTCCCAGTCCTAAATGGAGTTGAATGAAATGCAGTTTTTGGTCCTATGAGCAAGAGTTGTTTTCTGGTAAGAAGAGTCACTATTGCGCTCCCATTGCCACACACAGTACAAATAGCACTCGCGTCTGTTCCCAGCAAGTACAGTCTATTGGACTGCAGAGGAGCTATTGTTCTTGTCAGTTTCCTTAGGGGAGTTGAACTAGATATGGCCCGTTTGTGTACTAAGCACAGTTCTTTTGTTCTGAGCAAGCTCACTGTTGGAACCCCATAGGAAACACAGTAGAGTAGAAGAGTGCTCTTTTCTCAAAACCAGAGTGTGTTTCTTGTAAGGCAGCTAGCGTTTGTTTCTCAGTCTAAATGGAGTTGAATCAAATGCAGTTTTTGGTCCTACGAGCAAGAGTTGTTTTCTGGTAAGAAGAGTCACTATTGCGCTCCCATTTCATGCACAGTGCAAATAGCACTCGCGTCTCTACCCAGTAAGTACAGTGTATTGGACTGAAGAGGAGCTACTGTTCTCGTCAGTTTCCTAAGCAGAGTTGAACTATATATGGCCCGTGTGTGTAGGAAGCACAGTTCTTTTGTTCTGAGCATGCTCACTGTTCTCGCCCTATAGGAAACACTGTAGAGTAGAAGAGTGCTATATTCTCAAAAGCTGAGTGTGTTTCTTGTAAGGCGAGCTAGCGTTTGTTTCCCAATCCTAAATGGAGTTGAATCACATGCAGGTTCTGGTCCTACAAACAAGAGTTGTTTTCTGGTAAGATGAGTCACTATTGCGCTCCCATTGCCATACGCAGTACAAATAGCACTCGCGTCTGTTTCCAGCAAGTACAGTGTATTGGTCTGAAGAGGAGCTACTGTTCTTGTCAGTTTCCTAAGCAGAGTTGAACTCGATATGGACCGTGTGTAGGAAGCACAGTTCTTTTGCTCTGAGCAAGCTCACTGTTCGAACAAAATAGGAAACACAGTAGAGTAGAGGAGTGCTCTTTTCTCAAAATCAGAGTGTGTTTCTTGTAAGGCGAGCTAGCGTTTGTTTCCCAGTCCTAAATGGATTGAATCAAATGCAGTTTCTGGTCCTACGAGCAAGAGTTGGTTTCTGGTAAGAAGAGTCACTATTGTGCTCCCTTTGCCGTACACAGTGCAAATAGCACTCGCGTCTCTTCCCAGTAAGTACAGTGTATTGGACTGCAGAGGAGCTACTGTTCTTGTCAGTTTCCTAAGCAGAGATAAACTAGATATGGCCCGTGTGTGTACAAAGCACAGTTCTTTTTTCTTCTGAGCAAGCTCACTGTTGGAACCCCATAGGAAACACAGTAGAGTATAAGAGTGCACTTTTCTCAAAAGCAGAGTGTGTTTCTTGTAAGGCGAGCTAGCGTTTGTTTCCCAGTCCTAAATGGAGTTGAATCAAATGCAGTTTTTGGTCCTACGACCAAGAGGTGTTTTCTGGTAAGAAGAGTCACTATTGTGCTCCAATTGCCTTACACAGTCAAACAGCACTCGCGTCTGTTCCCAGTAATTACAGTGTATTGGACTGAAGAGGAGCTACTGTTCTCGTCAGTTTCGGAAGCAGAGTTGAACTAGATATGGCCTGTGTGTGTAGGAAGCACAGTCCTTTTGTTCTGAGCAAGCTCACTGTTCTGGTCCTATAGGAAACACAGTAGAGTAGAAGAGTGCTCTTTTCTCAAAAGCAGAGCGTGTTTCTTGTAAGGCGAGCTAGCGTTTGTTTCCCATTCCTAAGTGGATTGAATCAAATGCAGTTTCTGGTCCTAAGAGCAAGAGTTGTTTTCTGGCAAGAATAGTCACTGTTGTGCCTCCTTGCCAAACACAGTGCAAATAGCACTCGCGTCTGTTCCCAGTAAGTACAGTGTATTGGACTGAAGAGGAGCTACTGTTCTCATCAGTTTCCTAAGCAGAGTTGAACTAGATATGGACCGTGTGTGTAGGAAGCACATTTCTTTTGTTCTGAGCAAGCTCACTGTTCTGTCCCTATAGGAAACACAGTAAAGTAGAAGAGTGCTCTTTTCTCAAAAGCAGAGTGTGTTTCTTGTAAGGCGAGCTAGCGTTTGTTTCCCAGTCCTAAATGGAGTTGAATCAAATGCAGTTTTTGGTCCTACGACCAAGAGTTGTTTTCTGGTAAGAAGAGTCACTATTGTGCTCCAATTGCCTTACACAGTCAAACAGCACTCGCGTCTGTTCCCAGTAAGTACAGTGTATTGGACTGAAGAGGAGCTACTGTTCTCGTCAGTTTCGGAAGCAGAGTTGAACTAGATATGGCCTGTGTGTGTAGGAAGCACAGTCCTTTTGTTCTGAACAAGCTCACTGTTCTGGTCCTATAGGAAACACAGTAGAGTAGAAGAGTGCTCTTTTCTCAAAAGCAGAGTGTGTTTCTTGTAAGGCGAGCTAGCGTTTTTTTCCCAGTCCTAAATGGAGTTGAATCACATGCAGTTTCAGGTCCTATGAGGAAGAGTTGTTTTCTGGTAAGGAAAGTCACTATTGCACTCCCTTAGCAATATACAGTGCAAATAGCACTCGTGTCTGTTCCCAGCAAGTACAGTGTATTGGAATGAATAGGAGCTACTGTTCTTGTCAGGTTCCTAAGCAGAGTTGAACTAGATATGGCCCGTGTGTGTAGGAAGCACAGTTTTTTGTTCTGAGCAAGCACACTGTTTGGACCCCATAGGAAACACAGCAGAGTAGATGTGCGCCCTATTCTCAAAAGCAGAGTGTGTTTCTTGTAAGAAGAGCTAGCGTTTGTTTCCCAAGCCTAAATGGAGTTGAGTCACATGCAGTTTCTGGTCCTATGAGCTAGAGTTGTTTTCTCGTAAGAAGAGTCACTATTGTGCTCCCATTGTCATACACAGGGCAAATAGCACTGGCGTCTGTTCCCAGCAAGTAGAGTGTATTGGTCTGAAGAGGATCTACTGTTCTTGTCAGTTACCTAAGCAGAATTGAACTTGATATGGCCCGTGTGTGTGGGAAGCAAAGTTCTTTTGTTCTGAGCAAGCTCACTGTTCTGGCCATATAGGAAAATCAGTAGAGTAGAAAAGTGCTCTTTTCTCAAAAGCAGAGTGTGTTTCTTCTAAGGCGAGCTAGCGTTTGTTTCCCAGTCCTAAATGGAGTTGAATCAAACGCACTTTTTGGTCCTACGAGCAAGAGTTGTTTTCTGGTAAAGAAGAGTCACTATTGCGCTCCCATTGCCATACACAGTACAAATAGCACTCGCGTCTGTTCCCAGCAAGTACAGTGTATTGGACTGAAGAGGAGCTACTGTTCTTGTCAGTTTCCTAAGCAGAGTTGAACTAGATATGGCCTGTGTGTGTAGGAAGCACAGTTCTTTTGTTTGAGCAAGCTCACTGTTCGAACCCCATAGGAAACACAGTAGAGTAAAAGAGTGCTCTTTTCTCAAAAGCAGAGTATGCTTTTTGTAAGGCGAGCTAACATTTGTTTCCCAGTCCTAAATGGAGTTCAAATACACATGCAGTTTCTGGTCCTATGAGCTAGAGTTGTTTTCTGGTAAGAAGAGTCACTATTGTGCTCCCTTTGACATACACAGTGCAAATAGCACTCGCGTTTGTTCCCAGAAAGTACAGTGTATTGGACTGAAGAGGAGCTACTGTTCTTGTCAGTTTCCTAAGCAGAATAGAACTAGATATGGCCCGTGTGTTTAGGAAGCACAGTTCTTTTGTTCTGAGCAAGCTCACTGTTCTGGCCCTATAGGAAACACAGTAGAGTAGAAGAGTGCTCTTTTCTCAAAAGCAGAGTGTGTTTCTTCTAAGGCGAGCTAGCGTTTGTTTCCCACCCATAAATGGAGTTGAATCAAATGCAGTTTTTGGTCCTACGAGCAAGAGTTGTTTTCTGGTAAGAAGAGTCACTATTGCGCTCCCATTGCCATACACAGTACAAATAGCTCTCGCTTCTGTTTCTAGCAAGTACAGTGTATTGGACTGAAGAGGATCTACTGTTCTTGTCAGTTTCCTAAGCAGAGTTGAACTAGATATGGCCCGTGTGTGTAGGAAGCACAGTTCTTTTGTTCTGAGCAAGCTCAGTGTTCGAACCCCATAGGAAACACAGTAGAGTAGACGGGTGCTCTTTTTTCAAAAGCAGAGTGTGTTTCTTGTAAGGCGAGCTAGCATTTGTTTCCCAGTCCTAAATGGAGTTGAATCACATGCAGTTTCTGGTCCTACGAGCAAGGGATGTTTTCTGGTAATAAGAGTAATTGTTGCGCTCCCATGATCATACACAGGGCAAATAGCACTGGCGTCTGTTCCCAGCATGTACAGTGTATTGGACTGAAGTGGATCTACTGTTCTTGTCAGGATCCTAAGCAGAGTTAAACTAGATATGGCCCATGTGTATAGGAAGCACAGTTCTTTTGTACTCAGCAGGCTCACTGTTCAGGCGATATAGGAAACACAGTAGAGTAGAAGACTGCTCTTTCCACAAAAGCAGAATGTGTGTCTTGTAAGGCAGGCTAGCTTTGTTTCCCAGTCCTAAATGGAGTTGAATCACATGCAGTTTCTGGTCCTACGAGCAAGAATTTTTTTGTGGTAAGAAGAGTCACTATTGTGCTCCCATTGTCATACACAGAGCAAATAGCACTGGCGTCTATTCCCAGCAAGTACAGTGTATTGGACTGAAGAGGATCTACTGTCCTTGTCAGTTTCCTAAACAGAATTGAACTAGATATGGCCCGTGTGTGTAGGAAGCACAGTTCTTTTGTTCTGAGCAAACTCACTGTTCTGGCGCTATAGGAAACACAGTAGAGTAGAAGAGTGCTCTTTCCTCAAAAGCAGAGTGTGTTCTTGTAAGGCAAGCTAGCGTTTGTTTCCCAGTCCTAAATGGAGTTTAATCACATGCAGTTTCTTGTCCTATGAGCAATAGTTGTTTTCTGGTAAGAAGAGTCACTATTGTGCTCCCATTGTCATACACAGGGCAAATAGCCCTGTCGTCTGTTCCCAGCATGTACAGTGTATTGGACTGAAGAGGATCTATTGTTCTTGTCAGTTTCCTAAGCAGAGTTGAACTAGATATGGCTGTGTGTGCAGGAAGCACAGTTCTTTTGTTCTCTTCAAGCTCACTGTTCTGGCCCTATAGGAAACACAGTAGAGTAGAAGAGTGCTGTTTCCTCAAAAGCACAGTGTGTTTCTTGTAAGGCGAGCTAGCGTTTGTTTCCCAGTCCTAAATGGAGTTGAAATACATGCAGTATGAGGTCCTACGAGCCAGAGATGTTTTCTGGTAACGAAAGTCACTATTGTGCTCCCATTGCCATACACAGTGCAAATAGCACTCGCGTCTGTTCCCAGCAAGTACAGTGTATTGGACTGAAGAGGAGCTACTGTTCTTGTCAGTTTCCTAAGCAGAGTTGAACTAGATATGACCCGTGTGTGTAGGAATCACAGTTCTTTTGTTCTGAGCAAGCTCAGTGTTTGGACACCATAGGAAACACAGTAGAGTAGATGTGTGCCCCATTCTAAAAAGCAGAGCGTGTTTCTTGTAAGGCGAGCTAGCGTTTGTTTCCCAGTCCTAAATGGAGTTGAATCACATGCAGTTTCTGGTCCTACGAGCAAGAGTTTTTTCTGGTAATAAGAGTCACTATTGCGCTCCCATTGTCATACACAGGGCAAATAGCACTGGCGTCTGTTCCCAGCATGTACAGTGTATTGGACTGAAGAGGAGCTACTGTTCTTGTCAGGATCCTAAGCAGAGTTGACCTAGATATGGCCCGTGTGTGTAGGAAGCACAGTTTTTTTGTACTCAGCAAGCTCACTGTTCTGGCCCTATGGGAAACACAATAGAGTAGAAGAGTGTTCTTTCCACAAAATCAGAGTGTGTTTATTGTAAGTCGAGCTAGCGTTTGTTTCCCAGTCCTAAATGTAGTAGAATCACATGCAGTTTCTGGTCCTACGAGCAAGAATTGTTTTGTGGTAAGAAGAGTCACTATTGTGATCCCATTGTCATACACAGTGCAAATAGTTCTGGCGTCTGTTCCCAGCAAGTACAGTGTATTGGACTGAAGAGGATCTACTGTTCTTGTCAGTTTCCTAAGCAGAATTGAACTAGATATGGCCGTGTGTAGGAAGCACAGTTCTTTTGTTCTGAGCAAGCTCACTGTTCTGGCGCTATAGGAAATACAGTAGAGTAGAAGAGTGCTGTTTTCTCAAAAGCAGAGTGTGTTTCTTGTAAGGCGAGCTAGCATTTCTTTCCCAGTAATAAATGGAGTTGAATCACATGCAGTTTCAGGTCCTACGAGCAAGAGTTGTTTTCTGGTAAGGAAAGTCACTCTTGCGCTCCCATTGCCATACACAGTGCAAATAGCACTCGCGTCTGTTCCCAGCAAGTACAGTGTATTGGACTGAAGAGAAGCTACTGTTCTTGTCAGTTTCCTAAGCAGAGTTGAACTACATATGACCCCTGTGTGTAGGAAGCACAAATCTTTTGTTCTGAGCAAGCTCACTGTTTGGACCCCATAGGAAACACAGTAAAGAATATGTGTGCCCTATTCTCAAAAGCAGAGTGTGTTTCTTGTAAGGCGAGCTAGCGTTTGTTTCCCAGTCCTTTGTGGATTGAATCAAATGCAGTTTCTGGTCCTAAGAGCAAGAGTTGTTTTCTCCAAGAAGAGTCACTATTGTGCCCCCTTGCCGTACACAGTGCAAATAGCACTCGCATCTGTTCCCAGTAAGTACAGTGTATTGGACTGAAGAGGAGCTACTGTTCTCGTCAGTTTCCTAAGCAGAGTTGAACTAGATATGGACCGTGTGTGTAGGAAGCACATTTCTTTTGTTCTGAGCAAGCTCACTGTTCTGGCCCTATAGGAAACACATTAGAGTAGAAGAGTGCTCTTTTCTCAAAAGCAGAGTGTGTTTCTTGTAAGGCGAGCTAGCATTTGTTTCCCAGTCCTAAATGGAGATCAAATACACAGGCAGTTTCTGGTCCTACGAGCAAGAATTGTTTTCTTGTTAGAAGAGTCACTATTGCGCTCCCTTTGCCATACACAGTGCAAACAGCCCTTGCGTCTGTTCCCAGCAAGTACAGTGTATTGGACTGAAGAGGAGCTACTGTTCTTGTCAGTTTCCTAAGCAGAGTTCAACTAGATATGGCCCGTGTGTGTAGGAAGCACAGTTCTTTTGTTCTCAGCAAGCTCACTCTTTGGACCCCATAGAAAACATGGTAGAGTAGAAGAGTGCTCTTTTCTCAAAAGCAGAGTGTGTTTCTTGTAAGGCAGACTAGCTTTGTTTTCCAGTCCTAAATGGAGTTGAATCACATGCAGTTTCTGGTCCTACGAGCAAGAATTGTTTTGTGGTAAGAAGAGACACTATTGCGCTCCCATTGTCATACACAGTGCAAATAGCACTGGCGTCTGTTCCCAGCAAGTACAGTGTATTGGACTGAAGAGGATCTACTGTTCTTGTCAGTTTCCTAAACAGAATTGAACTAGATATGGCCCGTGTGTGTAGGAAGCACAGTTCTTTTGTTCTGAGCAAGCTCACTGTTCTGGCGCTGTAGGAAACACAGAGGAGTAGAAGAGTGCTGTTTTCTCAAAAGCAGAGTGTGTTTCTTGTAAGGCGAGCTAGCGTTTGTTTCCCAGTCCTAAATGGAGTTTAATGACATGCAGTTTCTGGTCCTACGAGCAATAGTTGTTTTCTGGTAGGAAGAGTCACTATTGTGCTCCCATTGTCATACAGAGGGCAAATAGCCCTGGCGTCTGTTCCCAGCATGTACAGTGTATTGGACTGAAGAGGATCTACTGTTCTTGTCAGTTTCCTAAGCAGAGTTGAACTAGATATGGCCGTGTGTGTAGGAAGCACAGTTCTTTTGTTCTCTTCAAGCTCACTGTTCTGGCCCTATAGGAAACACAGTAGAGTAGAAGAGTGCTGTTTCCTCAAAAGCACAGTGTGTTTCTTGTAAGGCGAGCTAGCGTTTGTTTCCCAGTCCTAAATGCAGTTGAAATACATGCAGTATCAGGTCCTACGAGCAAGAGTTGTTTTCTGGTAAGGAAAGTCACTATTGCGCTCCCATTGCCATACACAGTGCAAATAGCACTCGCGTCTGTTCCCAGCAAGTACAGTGTATTGGACTGAAGAGGAGCTACTGTTCTTGTCAGTTTCCTAAGCAGAGTTGAAGTAAATATGACCCGTGTGTGTAGGAATCACAGTTCTTTTGTTCTGAGCAAGCTCACTGTTTGGACCCCATAGGAAACACAGTAGAGTAGATGTGTGCCCCATTCTAAAAAGCAGAGCGTTTTTCTTGTAAGGCGAGCTAGCGTTTGTTTCCCAGTCCTAAATGGAGTTGAATCACATGCAGTTTCTGGTCCTACGAGCAAGAGTTTTTTCTGGTAATAAGAGTCACTATTGCGCTCCCATTGTCATACACAGGGCAAATAGCACTGGCGTCTGTTCCCAGCATGTACAGTGTATTGGACTGAAGAGGAGCTACTGTTCTTGTCAGGATTCTAAGCAGAGTTGAACTAGATATGGCCCGTGTGTGTAGGAAGTACAGTTTTTTTGTACTCAGCAAGCTCACTGTTCTGGCCCTATGGGAAACACAATAGAGTAGAAGAGTGTTCTTTCCACAAAATTGGAGTGTGTTTCTTGTAAGTCGAGCTAGCATTTGTTTCCCAGTCCTAAATGGAGTTGAATCAAATGCAGTTTTTGGTCCTACGAGCAAGAGTTGTTTTCTGGTAAAGAAGAGTCACTATTGTGCTCCCATTGCCATACACAGTACAAATAGCACTCGCGTCTGTTCCCAGCAAGTACAGTGTATTGGACTGAAGAGGAGCTACTGTTCTTGTCAGTTTCCTAAGCAGAGTTGAACTAGATATGGCCTGTGTGTGTAGGAAGCACAGTTCTTTTGTTTGAGCAAGCTCACTGTTCGAACCCCATAGGAAACACAGTAGAGTAAAAGAGTGCTCTTTTCTCAAAAGCAGAGTATGCTTTTTGTAAGGCGAGCTAACATTTGTTTCCCAGTCCTAAATGGAGTTCAAATACACATGCAGTTTCTGGTCCTATGAGCTAGAGTTGTTTTCTGGTAAGAAGAGTCACTATTGTGCTCCCTTTGACATACACAGTGCAAATAGCACTCGCGTTTGTTCCCAGAAAGTACAGTGTATTGGACTGAAGAGGAGCTACTGTTCTTGTCAGTTTCCTAAGCAGAATAGAACTAGATATGGCCCGTGTGTTTAGGAAGCACAGTTCTTTTGTTCTGAGCAAGCTCACTGTTCTGGCCCTATAGGAAACACAGTAGAGTAGAAGAGTGCTCTTTTCTCAAAAGCAGAGTGTGTTTCTTCTAAGACGAGCTAGCGTTTGTTTCCCACCCGTAAATGGAGTTGAATCAAATGCAGTTTTTGGTCCTACGAGCAAGAGTTGTTTTCTGGTAAGAAGAGTCACTATTGCGCTCCCATTGCCATACACAGTACAAATAGCTCTCGCTTCTGTTTCTAGCAAGTACAGTGTATTCGACTGAAGAGGAGCTACTGTTCTTGTCAGTTTCCTAAGCAGAGTTGAACTAGATATGGCCCGTGTGTGTAGGAAGCACAGTTCTTTTGTTCTGAGCAAGCTCAGTGTTCGAACCCCATAGGAAACACAGTAGAGTAGACGGGTGCTCTTTTTTCAAAAGCAGAGTGTGTTTCTTGTAAGGCGAGCTAGCGTTTGTTTCCCAGTCCTAAATGGAGTTGAATCACATGCAGTTTCTGGTCCTACGAGCAAGGGATGTTTTCTGGTAATAAGAGTAATTGTTGCGCTCCCATGGTCATACACAGGGCAAATAGCACTGGCGTCTGTTCCCAGCATGTATAGTGTATTGGACTGAAGTGGATCTACTGTTCTTGTCAGGATCCTAAGCAGAGTTAAACTAGATATGGCCCATGTGTATAGGAAGCACAGTTCTTTTGTACTCAGCAGGCTCACTGTTCAGGCGATATAGGAAACACAGTAGAGTAGAAGACTGCTCTTTCCACAAAAGCAGAATGTGTGTCTTGTAAGGCGGGCTAGCTTTGTTTCCCAGTCCTAAATGGAGTTGAATCACATGCAGTTTCTGGTCCTACGAGCAAGAATTTTTTTGTGGTAAGAAGAGTCACTATTGTGCTCCCATTGTCATACACAGTGCAAATAGCACTGGCGTCTATTCCCAGCAAGTACAGTGTATTGGACTGAAGAGGATCTACTGTCCTTGTCAGTTTCCTAAACAGAATTGAACTAGATATGGCCCGTGTGTGTAGGAAGCACAGTTCTTTTGTTCTGAGCAAACTCACTGTTCTGGCGCTATAGGAAACACAGTAGAGTAGAAGAGTGCTCTTTCCTCAAAAGCAGAGTGTGTTCTTGTAAGGCAAGCTAGCGTTTGTTTCCCAGTCCTAAATGGAGTTTAATCACATGCAGTTTCTTGTCCTATGAGCAATAGTTGTTTTCTGGTAAGAAGAGTCACTATTGTGCTCCCATTGTCATACACAGGGCAAATAGCCCTGTCGTCTGTTCCCAGCATGTACAGTGTATTGGACTGAAGAGGATCTACTGTTCTTGTCAGTTTCCTAAGCAGAGTTGAACTAGATATGGCCGTGTGTGCAGGAAGCACAGTTCTTTTGTTCTCTTCAAGCTCACTGTTCTGGCCCTATAGGAAACACAGTAGAGTAGAAGAGTGCTGTTTCCTCAAAAGCACAGTGTGTTTCTTGTAAGGCGAGCTAGCGTTTGTTTCCCAGTCCTAAATGGAGTTGAAATACATGCAGTATCAGGTCCTACGAGCCAGAGATGTTTTCTGGTAAGGAAAGTCACTATTGCGCTCCCATTGCCATACACAGTGCAAATAGCACTCGCGTCTGTTCCCAGCAAGTACAGTGTATTGGACTGAAGAGGAGCTACTGTTCTTTTCAGTTTCCTAAGCAGAGTTGAACTAGATATGACCCGTGTGTGTAGGAATCACAGTTCTTTTGTTCTGAGCAAGCTCAGTGTTTGGACCCCATAGGAAACACAGTAGAGTAGATGTGTGCCCCATTCTAAAAAGCAGAGCGTGTTTCTTGTAAGGCGAGCTAGCGTTTGTTTCCCAGTCCTAAATGGAGTTGAATCACATGCAGTTTCTGGTCCTACGAGCAAGAGTTTTTTCTGGTAATAAGAGTCACTATTGCGCTCCCATTGTCATACACAGGGCAAATAGCACTGGCGTCTGTTCCCAGTAAGTACAGTGTATTGGACTGAAGAGGAGCTACTGTTCTTGTCAGGATCCTAAGCAGAGTTGAACTAGATATGGCCCGTGTGTGTAGGAAGCACAGTTTTTTTGTACTCAGCAAGCTCACTGTTCTGGCCCTATGGGAAACACAATAGAGTAGAAGAGTGTTCTTTCCACAAAATCAGAGTGTGTTTATTGTAAGTCGAGCTAGCGTTTGTTTCCCAGTCCTAAATGTAGTAGAATCACATGCAGTTTCTGGTCCTACGAGCAAGAATTGTTTTGTGGTAAGAAGAGTCACTATTGTGATCCCATTGTCATACACAGTGCAAATAGTTCTGGCGTCTGTTCCCAGCAAGTACAGTGTATTGGACTGAAGAGGATCTACTGTTCTTGTCAGTTTCCTAAGCAGAATTGAACTATATATGGCCGTGTGTAGGAAGCACAGTTCTTTTGTTCTGAGCAAGCTCACTGTTCTGGCGCTATAGGAAATACAGTAGAGTAGAAGAGTGCTGTTTTCTCAAAAGCAGAGTGTGTTTCTTGTAAGGCGAGCTAGCATTTCTTTCCCAGTAATAAATGGAGTTGAATCACATGCAGTTTCAGGTCCTACGAGCAAGAGTTGTTTTCTGGTAAGGAAAGTCACTCTTGCGCTCCCATTGCCATACACAGTGCAAATAGCACTCGCGTCTGTTCCCAGCAAGTACAGTGTATTGGACTGAAGAGAAGCTACTGTTCTTGTCAGTTTCCTAAGCAGAGTTGAACTAGATATGACCCCTGTGTGTAGGAAGCACAAATCTTTTGTTCTGAGCAAGCTCACTGTTTGGACCCCATAGGAAACACAGTAAAGAATATGTGTGCCCTATTCTCAAAAGCAGAGTGTGTTTCTTGTAAGGCGAGCTAGCGTTTGTTTCCCAGTCCTTTGTGGATTGAATCAAATGCAGTTTCTGGTCCTAAGAGCAAGAGTTGTTTTCTCCAAGAAGAGTCACTATTGTGCCCCCTTGCCGTACACAGTGCAAATAGCACTCGCATCTGTTCCCAGTAAGTACAGTGTATTGGACTGAAGAGGAGCTACTGTTCTCGTCAGTTTCCTAAGCAGAGTTGAACTAGATATGGACCGTGTGTGTAGGAAGCACATTTCTTTTGTTCTGAGCAAGCTCACTGTTCTGGCCCTATAGGAAACACATTAGAGTAGAAGAGTGCTCTTTTCTCAAAAGCAGAGTGTGTTTCTTGTAAGGCGAGCTAGCATTTGTTTCCCAGTCCTAAATGGAGATCAAATACACAGGCAGTTTCTGGTCCTACGAGCAAGAATTGTTTTCTTGTTAGAAGAGTCACTATTGTGCTCCCTTTGCCATACACAGTACAAACAGCCCTTGCGTCTGTTCCCAGCAAGTACAGTGTATTGGACTGAAGAGGAGCTACTGTTCTTGTCAGTTTCCTAAGCAGAGTTCAACTAGATATGGCCCGTGTGTGTAGGAAGCACAGTTCTTTTGTTCTCAGCAAGCTCACTCTTTGGACCCCATAGAAAACATGGTAGAGTAGAAGAGTGCTCTTTTCTCAAAAGCAGAGTGTGTTTCTTGTAAGGCAGACTAGCTTTGTTTTCCAGTCCTAAATGGAGTTGAATCACATGCAGTTTCTGGTCCTACGAGCAAGAATTGTTTTGTGGTAAGAAGAGACACTATTGCGCTCCCATTGTCATACACAGTGCAAATAGCACTGGCGTCTGTTCCCAGCAAGTACAGTGTATTGGACTGAAGAGGATCTACTGTTCTTGTCAGTTTCCTAAACAGAATTGAACTAGATATGGCCCGTGTGTGTAGGAAGCACAGTTCTTTTGTTCTGAGCAAGCTCACTGTTCTGGCGCTGTAGGAAACACAGAGGAGTAGAAGAGTGCTGTTTTCTCAAAAGCAGAGTGTGTTTCTTGTAAGGCGAGCTAGCGTTTGTTTCCCAGTCCTAAATGGAGTTTAATGACATGCAGTTTCTGGTCCTACGAGCAATAGTTGTTTTCTGGTAAGAAGAGTCACTATTGTGCTCCCATTGTCATACAGAGGGCAAATAGCCCTGGCGTCTGTTCCCAGCATGTACAGTGTATTGGACTGAAGAGGATCTACTGTTCTTGTCAGTTTCCTAAGCAGAGTTGAACTAGATATGGCCGTGTGTGTAGGAAGCACAGTTCATTTGTTCTCTTCAAGCTCACTGTTCTGGCCCTATAGGAAACACAGTAGAGTAGAAGAGTGCTGTTTCCTCAAAAGCACAGTGTGTTTCTTGTAAGGCGAGCTAGCGTTTGTTTCCCAGTCCTAAATGCAGTTGAAATACATGCAGTATCAGGTCCTACGAGCAAGAGTTGTTTTCTGGTAAGGAAAGTCACTATTGCGCTCCCATTGCCATACACAGTGCAAATAGCACTCGCGTCTGTTCCCAGCAAGTACAGTGTATTGGACTGAAGAGGAGCTACTGTTCTTGTCAGTTTCCTAAGCAGACTTGAAGTAAATATGACCCGTGTGTGTAGGAATCACAGTTCTTTTGTTCTGAGCAAGCTCACTGTTTGGACCCCATAGGAAACACAGTAGAGTAGATGTGTGCCCCATTCTAAAAAGCAGAGCGTTTTTCTTGTAAGGCGAGCTAGCGTTTGTTTCCCAGTCCTAAATGGAGTTGAATCACATGCAGTTTCTGGTCCTACGAGCAAGAGTTTTTTCTGGTAATAAGAGTCACTATTGCGCTCCCATTGTCATACACAGGGCAAATAGCACTGGCGTCTGTTCCCAGCATGTACAGTGTATTGGACTGAAGAGGAGCTACTGTTCTTGTCAGGATTCTAAGCAGAGTTGAACTAGATATGGCCCGTGTGTGTAGGAAGTACAGTTTTTTTGTACTCAGCAAGCTCACTGTTCTGGCCCTATGGGAAACACAATAGAGTAGAAGAGTGTTCTTTCCACAAAATTAGAGTGTGTTTCTTGTAAGTCGAGCTAGCGTTTGTTTCCCAGTCCTAAATGGAGTTGAATCAAATGCAGTTTTTGGTCCTACGAGCAAGAGTTGTTTTCTGGTAAAGAAGAGTCACTATTGTGCTCCCATTGCCATACACAGTACAAATAGCACTCGCGTCTGTTCCCAGCAAGTACAGTGTATTGGACTGAAGAGGAGCTACTGTTCTTGTCAGTTTCCTAAGCAGAGTTGAACTAGATATGGCCTGTGTGTGTAGGAAGCACAGTTCTTTTGTTTGAGCAAGCTCACTGTTCGAACCCCATAGGAAACACAGTAGAGTAAAAGAGTGCTCTTTTCTCAAAAGCAGAGTATGCTTTTTGTAAGGCGAGCTAACATTTGTTTCCCAGTCCTAAATGGAGTTCAAATACACATGCAGTTTCTGGTCCTATGAGCTAGAGTTGTTTTCTGGTAAGAAGAGTCACTATTGTGCTCCCTTTGACATACACAGTGCAAATAGCACTCGCGTTTGTTCCCAGAAAGTACAGTGTATTGGACTGAAGAGGAGCTACTGTTCTTGTCAGTTTCCTAAGCAGAATAGAACTAGATATGGCCCGTGTGTTTAGGAAGCACAGTTCTTTTGTTCTGAGCAAGCTCACTGTTCTGGCCCTATAGGAAACACAGTAGAGTAGAAGAGTGCTCTTTTCTCAAAAGCAGAGTGTGTTTCTTCTAAGACGAGCTAGCGTTTGTTTCCCACCCGTAAATGGAGTTGAATCAAATGCAGTTTTTGGTCCTACGAGCAAGAGTTGTTTTCTGGTAAGAAGAGTCACTATTGCGCTCCCATTGCCATACACAGTACAAATAGCTCTCGCTTCTATTTCTAGCAAGTACAGTGTATTCGACTGAAGAGGAGCTACTGTTCTTGTCAGTTTCCTAAGCAGAGTTGAACTAGATATGGCCCGTGTGTGTAGGAAGCACAGTTCTTTTGTTCTGAGCAAGCTCAGTGTTCGAACCCCATAGGAAACACAGTAGAGTAGACGGGTGCTCTTTTTTCAAAAGCAGAGTGTGTTTCTTGTAAGGCGAGCTAGCGTTTGTTTCCCAGTCCTAAATGGAGTTGAATCACATGCAGTTTCTGGTCCTACGAGCAAGGGATGTTTTCTGGTAATAAGAGTAATTGTTGCGCTCCCATGGTCATACACAGGGCAAATAGCACTGGCGTCTGTTCCCAGCATGTATAGTGTATTGGACTGAAGTGGATCTACTGTTCTTGTCAGGATCCTAAGCAGAGTTAAACTAGATATGGCCCATGTGTATAGGAAGCACAGTTCTTTTGTACTCAGCAGGCTCACTGTTCAGGCGATATAGGAAACACAGTAGAGTAGAAGACTGCTCTTTACACAAAAGCAGAATGTGTGTCTTGTAAGGCAGGCTAGCTTTGTTTCCCAGTCCTAAATGGAGTTGAATCACATGCAGTTTCTGGTCCTACGAGCAAGAATTTTTTTGTGGTAAGAAGAGTCACTATTGTGCTCCCATTGTCATACACAGTGCAAATAGCACTGGCGTCTATTCCCAGCAAGTACAGTGTATTGGACTGAAGAGGATCTACTGTCCTTGTCAGTTTCCTAAACAGAATTGAACTAGATATGGCCCGTGTGTGTAGGAAGCACAGTTCTTTTGTTCTGAGCAAACTCACTGTTCTGGCGCTATAGGAAACACAGTAGAGTAGAAGAGTGCTCTTTCCTCAAAAGCAGAGTGTGTTCTTGTAAGGCAAGCTAGCGTTTGTTTCCCAGTCCTAAATGGAGTTTAATCACATGCAGTTTCTTGTCCTATGAGCAATAGTTGTTTTCTGGTAAGAAGAGTCACTATTGTGCTCCCATTGTCATACACAGGGCAAATAGCCCTGTCGTCTGTTCCCAGCATGTACAGTGTATTGGACTGAAGAGGATCTACTGTTCTTGTCAGTTTCCTAAGCAGAGTTGAACTAGATATGGCCGTGTGTGCAGGAAGCACAGCTCTTTTGTTCTCTTCAAGCTCACTGTTCTGGCCCTATAGGAAACACAGTAGAGTAGAAGAGTGCTGTTTCCTCAAAAGCACAGTGTGTTTCTTGTAAGGCGAGCTAGCGTTTGTTTCCCAGTCCTAAATGGAGTTGAAATACATGCAGTATCAGGTCCTACGAGCCAGAGATGTTTTCTGGTAAGGAAAGTCACTATTGCGCTCCCATTGCCATACACAGTGCAAATAGCACTCGCGTCTGTTCCCAGCAAGTACAGTGTATTGGACTGAAGAGGAGCTACTGTTCTTTTCAGTTTCCTAAGCAGAGTTGAACTAGATATGACCCGTGTGTGTAGGAATCACAGTTCTTTTGTTCTGAGCAAGCTCACTGTTTGGACCCCATAGGAAACACAGTAGAGTAGATGTGTGCCCCATTCTAAAAAGCAGAGCGTGTTTCTTGTAAGGCGAGCTAGCGTTTGTTTCCCAGTCCTAAATGGAGTTGAATCACATGCAGTTTCTGGTCCTACGAGCAAGAGTTTTTTCTGGTAATAAGAGTCACTATTGCGCTCCCATTGTCATACACAGGGCAAATAGCACTGGCGTCTGTTCCCAGCATGTACAGTGTATTGGACTGAAGAGGAGCTACTGTTCTTGTCAGGATCCTAAGCAGAGTTGAACTAGATATGGCCCGTGTGTGTAGGAAGCACAGTTTTTTTGTACTCAGCAAGCTCACTGTTCTGGCCCTATGGGAAACACAATAGAGTAGAAGAGTGTTCTTTCCACAAAATCAGAGTGTGTTTATTGTAAGTCGAGCTAGCGTTTGTTTCCCAGTCCTAAATGTAGTAGAATCACATGCAGTTTCTTGTCCTACGAGCAAGAATTGTTTTGTGGTAAGAAGAGTCACTATTGTGATCCCATTGTCATACACAGTGCAAATAGTTCTGGCGTCTGTTCCCAGCAAGTACAGTGTATTGGACTGAAGAGGATCTACTGTTCTTGTCAGTTTCCTAAGCAGAATTGAACTAGATATGGCCGTGTGTAGGAAGCACAGTTCTTTTGTTCTGAGCAAGCTCACTGTTCTGGCGCTATAGGAAATACAGTAGAGTAGAAGAGTGCTGTTTTCTCAAAAGCAGAGTGTGTTTCTTGTAAGGCGAGCTAGCATTTCTTTCCCAGTAATAAGTGGAGTTGAATCACATGCAGTTTCAGGTCCTACGAGCAAGAGTTGTTTTCTGGTAAGGAAAGTCACTCTTGCGCTCCCATTGCCATACACAGTGCAAATAGCACTCGCGTCTGTTCCCAGCAAGTACAGTGTATTGGACTGAAGAGAAGCTACTGTTCTTGTCAGTTTCCTAAGCAGAGTTGAACTAGATATGACCCCTGTGTGTAGGAAGCACAAATCTTTTGTTCTGAGCAAGCTCACTGTTTGGACCCCATAGGAAACACAGTAAAGAAGATGTGTGCCCTATTCTCAAAAGCAGAGTGTGTTTCTTGTAAGGCGAGCTAGCGTTTGTTTCCCAGTCCTTTGTGGATTGAATCAAATGCAGTTTCTGGTCCTAAGAGCAAGAGTTGTTTTCTCCAAGAAGAGTCACTATTGTGCCCCCTTGCCGTACACAGTGCAAATAGCACTCGCATCTGTTCCCAGTAAGTACAGTGTATTGGACTGAAGAGGAGCTACTGTTCTCGTCAGTTTCCTAAGCAGAGTTGAACTAGATATGGACCGTGTGTGTAGGAAGCACATTTCTTTTGTTCTGAGCAAGCTCACTGTTCTGGCCCTATAGGAAACACATTAGAGTAGAAGAGTGCTCTTTTCTCAAAAGCAGAGTGTGTTTCTTGTAAGGCGAGCTAGCATTTGTTTCCCAGTCCTAAATGGAGATCAAATACACAGGCAGTTTCTGGTCCTACGAGCAAGAATTGTTTTCTTGTTAGAAGAGTCACTATTGCGCTCCCTTTGCCATACACAGTGCAAACAGCCCTTGCGTCTGTTCCCAGCAAGTACAGTGTATTGGACTGAAGAGGAGCTACTGTTCTTGTCAGTTTCCTAAGCAGAGTTCAACTAGATATGGCCCGTGTGTGTAGGAAGCACAGTTCTTTTGTTCTCAGCAAGCTCACTCTTTGGACCCCATAGAAAACATGGTAGAGTAGAAGAGTGCTCTTTTCTCAAAAGCAGAGTGTGTTTCTTGTAAGGCAGACTAGCTTTGTTTTCCAGTCCTAAATGGAGTTTAATGACATGCAGTTTCTGGTCCTACGAGCAATAGTTGTTTTCTGGTAAGAAGAGTCACTATTGTGCTCCCATTGTCATACAGAGGGCAAATAGCCCTGGCGTCTGTTCCCAGCATGTACAGTGTATTGGACTGAAGAGGATCTACTGTTCTTGTCAGTTTCCTAAGCAGAGTTGAACTAGATATGGCCGTGTGTGTAGGAAGCACAGTTCTTTTGTTCTCTTCAAGCTCACTGTTCTGGCCCTATAGGAAACACAGTAGAGTAGAAGAGTGCTGTTTCCTCAAAAGCACAGTGTGTTTCTTGTAAGGCGAGCTAGCGTTTGTTTCCCAGTCCTAAATGCAGTTGAAATACATGCAGTATCAGGTCCTACGAGCAAGAGTTGTTTTCTGGTAAGGAAAGTCACTATTGCGCTCCCATTGCCATACACAGTGCAAATAGCACTCGCGTCTGTTCCCAGCAAGTACAGTGTATTGGACTGAAGAGGAGCTACTGTTCTTGTCAGTTTCCTAAGCAGAGTTGAAGTAAATATGACCCGTGTGTGTAGGAATCACAGTTCTTTTGTTCTGAGCAAGCTCACTGTTTGGACCCCATAGGAAACACAGTAGAGTAGATGTGTGCCCCATTCTAAAAAGCAGAGCGTTTTTCTTGTAAGGCGAGCTAGCGTTTGTTTCCCAGTCCTAAATGGAGTTCAATCACATGCAGTTTCTGGTCCTACGAGCAAGAGTTTTTTCTGGTAATAAGAGTCACTATTGCGCTCCTATTGTCATACACAGGGCAAATAGCACTGGCGTCTGTTCCCAGCATGTACAGTGTATTGGACTGAAGAGGAGCTACTGTTCTTGTCAGGATTCTAAGCAGAGTTGAACTAGATATGGCCCGTGTGTGTAGGAAGTACAGTTTTTTTGTACTCAGCAAGCTCACTGTTCTGGCCCTATGGGAAACACAATAGAGTAGAAGAGTGTTCTTTCCACAAAATTGGAGTGTGTTTCTTGTAAGTCGAGCTAGCATTTGTTTCCCAGTCCTAAATGGAGTTGAATCAAATGCAGTTTTTGGTCCTACGAGCAAGAGTTGTTTTCTGGTAAAGAAGAGTCACTATTGTGCTCCCATTGCCATACACAGTACAAATAGCACTCGCGTCTGTTCCCAGCAAGTACAGTGTATTGGACTGAAGAGGAGCTACTGTTCTTGTCAGTGTCCTAAGCAGAGTTGAACTAGATATGGCCTGTGTGTGTAGGAAGCACAGTTCTTTTGTTTGAGCAAGCTCACTGTTCGAACCCCATAGGAAACACAGTAGAGTAAAAGAGTGCTCTTTTCTCAAAAGCAGAGTATGCTTTTTGTAAGGCGAGCTAACATTTGTTTCCCAGTCCTAAATGGAGTTCAAATACACATGCAGTTTCTGGTCCTATGAGCTAGAGTTGTTTTCTGGTAAGAAGAGTCACTATTGTGCTCCCTTTGACATACACAGTGCAAATAGCACTCGCGTTTGTTCCCAGAAAGTACAGTGTATTGGACTGAAGAGGAGCTACTGTTCTTGTCAGTTTCCTAAGCAGAATAGAACTAGATATGGCCCGTGTGTTTAGGAAGCACAGTTCTTTTGTTCTGAGCAAGCTCACTGTTCTGGCCCTATAGGAAACACAGTAGAGTAGAAGAGTGCTCTTTTCTCAAAAGCAGAGTGTGTTTCTTCTAAGACGAGCTAGCGTTTGTTTCCCACCCGTAAATGGAGTTGAATCAAATGCAGTTTTTGGTCCTACGAGCAAGAGTTGTTTTCTGGTAAGAAGAGTCACTATTGCGCTCCCATTGCCATACACAGTACAAATAGCTCTCGCTTCTGTTTCTAGCAAGTACAGTGTATTGGACTGAAGAGGAGCTACTGTTCTTGTCAGTTTCCTAAGCAGAGTTGAACTAGATATGGCCCGTGTGTGTAGGAAGCACAGTTCTTTTGTTCTGAGCAAGCTCAGTGTTCGAACCCCATAGGAAACACAGTAGAGTAGACGGGTGCTCTTTTTTCAAAAGCAGAGTGTGTTTCTTGTAAGGCGAGCTAGCGTTTGTTTCCCAGTCCTAAATGGAGTTGAATCACATGCAGTTTCTGGTCCTACGAGCAAGGGATGTTTTCTGGTAATAAGAGTAATTGTTGCGCTCCCATGGTCATACACAGGGCAAATAGCACTGGCGTCTGTTCCCAGCATGTACAGTGTATTGGACTGAAGTGGATCTACTGTTCTTGTCAGGATCCTAAGCAGAGTTAAACTAGATATGGCCCATGTGTATAGGAAGCACAGTTCTTTTGTACTCAGCAGGCTCACTGTTCAGGCGATATAGGAAACACAGTAGAGTAGAAGACTGCTCTTTCCACAAAAGCAGAATGTGTGTCTTGTAAGGCGGGCTAGCTTTGTTTCCCAGTCCTAAATGGAGTTGAATCACATGCAGTTTCTGGTCCTACGAGCAAGAATTTTTTTGTGGTAAGAAGAGTCACTATTGTGCTCCCATTGTCATACACAGTGCAAATAGCACTGGCGTCTATTCCCAGCAAGTACAGTGTATTGGACTGAAGAGGATCTACTGTCCTTGTCAGTTTCCTAAACAGAATTGAACTAGATATGGCCCGTGTGTGTAGGAAGCACAGTTCTTTTGTTCTGAGCAAACTTACTGTTCTGGCGCTATAGGAAACACAGTAGAGTAGAAGAGTGCTCTTTCCTCAAAAGCAGAGTGTGTTCTTGTAAGGCAAGCTAGCGTTTGTTTCCCAGTCCTAAATGGAGTTTAATCACATGCAGTTTCTTGTCCTATGAGCAATAGTTGTTTTCTGGTAAGAAGAGTCACTATTGTGCTCCCATTGTCATACACAGGGCAAATAGCCCTGTCGTCTGTTCCCAGCATGTACAGTGTATTGGACTGAAGAGGATCTACTGTTCTTGTCAGTTTCCTAAGCAGAGTTGAACTAGATATGGCCGTGTGTGCAGGAAGCACAGTTCTTTTGTTCTCTTCAAGCTCACTGTTCTGGCCCTATAGGAAACACAGTAGAGTAGAAGAGTGCTGTTTCCTCAAAAGCACAGTGTGTTTCTTGTAAGGCGAGCTAGCGTTTGTTTCCCAGTCCTAAATGGAGTTGAAATACATGCAGTATCAGGTCCTACGAGCCAGAGATGTTTTCTGGTAAGGAAAGTCACTATTGCGCTCCCATTGCCATACACAGTGCAAATAGCACTCGCGTCTGTTCCCAGCAAGTACAGTGTATTGGACTGAAGAGGAGCTACTGTTCTTTTCAGTTTCCTAAGCAGAGTTGAACTAGATATGACCCGTGTGTGTAGGAATCACAGTTCTTTTGTTCTGAGCAAGCTCAGTGTTTGGACCCCATAGGAAACACAGTAGAGTAGATGTGTGCCCCATTCTAAAAAGCAGAGCGTGTTTCTTGTAAGGCGAGCTAGCGTTTGTTTCCCAGTCCTAAATGGAGTTGAATCACATGCAGTTTCTGGTCCTACGAGCAAGAGTTTTTTCTGGTAATAAGAGTCACTATTGCGCTCCCATTGTCATACACAGGGCAAATAGCACTGGCGTCTGTTCCCAGCATGTACAGTGTATTGGACTGAAGACGAGCTACTGTTCTTGTCAGGATCCTAAGCAGAGTTGAACTAGATATGGCCCGTGTGTGTAGGAAGCACAGTTTTTTTGTACTCAGCAAGCTCACTGTTCTGGCCCTATGGGAAACACAATAGAGTAGAAGAGTGTTCTTTCCACAAAATCAGAGTGTGTTTATTGTAAGTCGAGCTAGCGTTTGTTTCCCAGTCCTAAATGTAGTAGAATCACATGCATTTTCTGGTCCTACGAGCAAGAATTGTTTTGTGGTAAGAAGAGTCACTATTGTGATCCCATTGTCATACACAGTGCAAATAGTTCTGGCGTCTGTTCCCAGCAAGTACAGTGTATTGGACTGAAGAGGATCTACTGTTCTTGTCAGTTTCCTAAGCAGAATTGAACTAGATATGGCCGTGTGTAGGAAGCACAGTTCTTTTGTTCTGAGCAAGCTCACTGTTCTGGCGCTATAGGAAATACAGTAGAGTAGAAGAGTGCTGTTTTCTCAAAAGCAGAGTGTGTTTCTTGTAAGGCGAGCTAGCATTTCTTTCCCAGTAATAAATGGAGTTGAATCACATGCAGTTTCAGGTCCTACGAGCAAGAGTTGTTTTCTGGTAAGGAAAGTCACTCTTGCGCTCCTATTGCCATACACAGTGCAAATAGCACTCGCGTCTGTTCCCAGCAAGTACAGTGTATTGGACTGAAGAGAAGCTACTGTTCTTGTCAGTTTCCTAAGCAGAGTTGAACTAGATATGACCCCTGTGTGTAGGAAGCACAAATCTTTTGTTCTGAGCAAGCTCACTGTTTGGACCCCATAGGAAACACAGTAAAGAAGATGTGTGCCCTATTCTCAAAAGCAGAGTGTGTTTCTTGTAAGGCGAGCTAGCGTTTGTTTCCCAGTCCTTTGTGGATTGAATCAAATGCAGTTTCTGGTCCTGAGAGCAAGAGTTGTTTTCTCCAAGAAGAGTCACTATTGTGCCCCCTTGCCATACACAGTGCAAATAGCACTCGCATCTGTTCCCAGTAAGTACAGTGTATTGGACTGAAGAGGAGCTACTGTTCTCGTCAGTTTCCTAAGCAGAGTTGAACTAGATATGGACCGTGTGTGTAGGAAGCACATTTCTTTTGTTCTGAGCAAGCTCACTGTTCTGGCCCTATAGGAAACACATTAGAGTAGAAGAGTGCTCTTTTCTCAAAAGCAGAGTGTGTTTCTTGTAAGGCGAGCTAGCATTTGTTTCCCAGTCCTAAATGGAGATCAAATACACAGGCAGTTTCTGGTCCTACGAGCAAGAATTGTTTTCTTGTTAGAAGAGTCACTATTGCGCTCCCTTTGCCATACACAGTGCAAACAGCCCTTGCGTCTGTTCCCAGCAAGTACAGTGTATTGGACTGAAGAGGAGCTACTGTTCTTGTCAGTTTCCTAAGCAGAGTTCAACTAGATATGGCCCGTGTGTGTAGAAAGCACAGTTCTTTTGTTCTCAGCAAGCTCACTCTTTGGACCCCATAGAAAACATGGTAGAGTAGAAGAGTGCTCTTTTCTCAAAAGCAGAGTGTGTTTCTTGTAAGGCAGACTAGCTTTGTTTTCCAGTCCTAAATGGAGTTTAATGACATGCAGTTTCTGGTCCTACGAGCAATAGTTGTTTTCTGGTAAGAAGAGTCACTATTGTGCTCCCATTGTCATACAGAGGGCAAATAGCCCTGGCGTCTGTTCCCAGCATGTACAGTGTATTGGACTGAAGAGGATCTACTGTTCTTGTCAGTTTCCTAAGCAGAGTTGAACTAGATATGGCCGTGTGTGTAGGAAGCACAGTTCTTTTGTTCTCTTCAAGCTCACTGTTCTGGCCCTATAGGAAACACAGTAGAGTAGAAGAGTGCTGTTTTCTCAAAAGCACAGTGTGTTTCTTGTAAGGCGAGCTAGCGTTTGTTTCCCAGTCCTAAATGGAGTTGAAATACATGCAGTATCAGGTCCTACGAGCAAGAGTTGTTTTCTGGTAAGGAAAGTCACTATTGCGCTCCCATTGCCATACACAGTGCAAATAGCACTCGCGTCTGTTCCCAGCAAGTACAGTGTATTGGACTGAAGAGGAGCTACTGTTCTTGTCAGTTTCCTAAGCAGAGTTGAAGTAAATATGACCCGTGTGTGTAGGAATCACAGTTCTTTTGTTCTGAGCAAGCTCACTGTTTGGACCCCATAGGAAACACAGTAGAGTAGATGTGTGCCCCATTCTAAAAAGCAGAGCGTTTTTCTTGTAAGGCGAGCTAGCGTTTGTTTCCCAGTCCTAAATGGAGTTGAACCACATGCAGTTTCTGGTCCTACGAGCAAGAGTTTTTTCTGGTAATAAGAGTCACTATTGCGCTCCCATTGTCATACACAGGGCAAATAGCACTGGCGTCTGTTCCCAGCATGTACAGTGTATTGGACTGAAGAGGAGCTACTGTTCTTGTCAGGATTCTAAGCAGAGTTGAACTAGATATGGCCCGTGTGTGTAGGAAGTACAGTTTTTTTGTACTCAGCAAGCTCACTGTTCTGGCCCTATGGGAAACACAATAGAGTAGAAGAGTGTTCTTTCCACAAAATTAGAGTGTGTTTCTTGTAAGTCGAGCGTTTGTTTCCCAGTCCTAAATGGAGTTGAATCAAACGCAGTTTTTGGTCCTACGAGCAAGAGTTGTTTTCTGGTAAAGAAGAGTCACTATTGTGCTCCCATTGCCATACACAGTACAAATAGCACTCGCGTCTGTTCCCAGCAAGTACAGTGTATTGGACTGAAGAGGAGCTACTGTTCTTGTCAGTTTCCTAAGCAGAGTTGAACTAGATATGGCCTGTGTGTGTAGGAAGCACAGTTCTTTTGTTTGAGCAAGCTCACTGTTCGAACCCCATAGGAAACACAGTAGAGTAAAAGAGTGCTCTTTTCTCAAAAGCAGAGTATGCTTTTTGTAAGGCGAGCTAACATTTGTTTCCCAGTCCTAAATGGAGTTCAAATACACATGCAGTTTCTGGTCCTATGAGCTAGAGTTGTTTTCTGGTAAGAAGAGTCACTATTGTGCTCCCTTTGACATACACAGTGCAAATAGCACTCGCGTTTGTTCCCAGAAAGTACAGTGTATTGGACTGAAGAGGAGCTACTGTTCTTGTCAGTTTCCTAAGCAGAATAGAACTAGATATGGCCCGTGTGTTTAGGAAGCACAGTTCTTTTGTTCTGAGCAAGCTCACTGTTCTGGCCCTATAGGAAACACAGTAGAGTAGAAGAGTGCTCTTTTCTCAAAAGCAGAGTGTGTTTCTTCTAAGATGAGCTAGCGTTTGTTTCCCACCCGTAAATGGAGTTGAATCAAATGCAGTTTTTGGTCCTACGAGCAAGAGTTGTTTTCTGGTAAGAAGAGTCACTATTGCGCTCCCATTGCCATACACAGTACAAATAGCTCTCGCTTCTGTTTCTAGCAAGTACAGTGTATTGGACTGAAGAGGAGCTACTGTTCTTGTCAGTTTCCTAAGCAGAGTTGAACTAGATATGGCCCGTGTGTGTAGGAAGCACAGTTCTTTTGTTCTGAGCAAGCTCAGTGTTCGAACCCCATAGGAAACACAGTAGAGTAGACAGGTGCTCTTTTTTCAAAAGCAGAGTGTGTTTCTTGTAAGGCGAGCTAGCGTTTGTTTCCCAGTCCTAAATGGAGTTGAATCACATGCAGTTTCTGGTCCTACGAGCAAGGGATGTTTTCTGGTAATAAGAGTAATTGTTGCGCTCCCATGGTCATACACAGGGCAAATAGCACTGGCGTCTGTTCCCAGCATGTACAGTGTATTGGACTGAAGTGGATCTACTGTTCTTGTCAGGATCCTAAGCAGAGTTAAACTAGATATGGCCCATGTGTATAGGAAGCACAGTTCTTTTGTACTCAGCAGGCTCACTGTTCAGGCGATATAGGAAACACAGTAGAGTAGAAGACTGCTCTTTCCACAAAAGCAGAATGTGTGTCTTGTAAGGCGGGCTAGCTTTGTTTCCCAGTCCTAAATGGAGTTGAATCACATGCAGTTTCTGGTCCTACGAGCAAGAATTTTTTTGTGGTAAGAAGACTCACTATTGTGCTCCCATTGTCATACACAGTGCAAATAGCACTGGCGTCTATTCCCAGCAAGTACAGTGTATTGGACTGAAGAGGATCTACTGTCCTTGTCAGTTTCCTAAACAGAATTGAACTAGATATGGCCCGTGTGTGTAGGAAGCACAGTTCTTTTGTTTTGAGCAAACTCACTGTTCTGGCGCTATAGGAAACACAGTAGAGTAGAAGAGTGCTCTTTCCTCAAAAGCAGAGTGTGTTCTTGTAAGGCAAGCTAGCGTTTGTTTCCCAGTCCTAAATGGAGTTTAATCACATGCAGTTTCTTGTCTATGAGCAATAGTTGTTTTCTGGTAAGAAGAGTCACTATTGTGCTCCCATTGTCATACACAGGGCAAATAGCCCTGTCGTCTGTTCCCAGCATGTACAGTGTATTGGACTGAAGAGGATCTACTGTTCTTGTCAGTTTCCTAAGCAGAGTTGAACTAGATATGGCCGTGTGTGCAGGAAGCACAGTTCTTTTGTTCTCTTCAAGCTCACTGTTCTGGCCCTATAAGAAACACAGTAGAGTAGAAGAGTGCTGTTTCCTCAAAAGCACAGTGTGTTTCTTGTAAGGCGAGCTAGCGTTTGTTTCCCAGTCCTAAATGGAGTTGAAATACATGCAGTATCAGGTCCTACGAGCCAGAGATGTTTTCTGGTAAGGAAAGTCACTATTGCGCTCCCATTGCCATACACAGTGCAAATAGCACTCGCGTCTGTTCCCAGCAAGTACAGTGTATTGGACTGAAGAGGAGCTACTGTTCTTTTCAGTTTCCTAAGCAGAGTTGAACTAGATATGACCCGTGTGTGTAGGAATCACAGTTCTTTTGTTCTGAGCAAGCTCAGTGTTTGGACCCCATAGGAAACACAGTAGAGTAGATGTGTGCCCCATTCTAAAAAGCAGAGCGTGTTTCTTGTAAGGCGAGCTATTGTTTGTTTCAGAGTCCTAAATGGAGTTGAATCACATGCAGTTTCTGGTCCTACGAGCAAGAGTTTTTTCTGGTAATAAGAGTCACTATTGCGCTCCCATTGTCATACACAGGGCAAATAGCACTGGCGTCTGTTCCCAGCATGTACAGTGTATTGGACTGAAGAGAAGCTACTGTTCTTGTCAGTTTCCTAAGCAGAGTTGAACTAGATATGACCCCTGTGTGTAGGAAGCACAAATCTTTTGTTCTGAGCAAGCTCACTGTTTGGACCCCATAGGAAACACAGTAAAGAAGATGTGTGCCCTATTCTCAAAAGCAGAGTGTGTTTCTTGTAAGGCGAGCTAGCGTTTGTTTCCCAGTCCTTTGTGGATTGAATCAAATGCAGTTTCTGGTCCTAAGAGCAAGAGTTGTTTTCTCCAAGAAGAGTCACTATTGTGCCCCCTTGCCGTACACAGTGCAAATAGCACTCGCATCTGTTCCCAGTAAGTACAGTGTATTGGACTGAAGAGGAGCTACTGTTCTCGTCAGTTTCCTAAGCAGAGTTGAACTAGATATGGACCGTGTGTGTAGGAAGCACATTTCTTTTGTTCTGAGCAAGCTCACTGTTCTGGCCCTATAGGAAACACATTAGAGTAGAAGAGTGCTCTTTTCTCAAAAGCAGAGTGTGTTTCTTGTAAGGCGAGCTAGCATTTGTTTCCCAGTCCTAAATGGAGATCAAATACACAGGCAGTTTCTGGTCCTACGAGCAAGAATTGTTTTCTTGTTAGAAGAGTCACTATTGCGCTCCCTTTGCCATACACAGTGCAAACAGCCCTTGCGTCTGTTCCCAGCAAGTACAGTGTATTGGACTGAAGAGGAGCTACTGTTCTTGTCAGTTTCCTAAGCAGAGTTCAACTAGATATGGCCCGTGTGTGTAGGAAGCACAGTTCTTTTGTTCTCAGCAAGCTCACTCTTTGGACCCCATAGAAAACATGGTAGAGTAGAAGAGTGCTCTTTTCTCAAAAGCAGAGTGTGTTTCTTGTAAGGCAGACTAGCTTTGTTTTCCAGTCCTAAATGGAGTTTAATGACATGCAGTTTCTGGTCCTACGAGCAATAGTTGTTTTCTGGTAAGAAGAGTCACTATTGTGCTCCCATTGTCATACAGAGGGCAAATAGCCCTGGCGTCTGTTCCCAGCATGTACAGTGTATTGGACTGAAGAGGATCTACTGTTCTTGTCAGTTTCCTAAGCAGAGTTGAACTAGATATGGCCGTGTGTGTAGGAAGCACAGTTCTTTTGTTCTCTTCAAGCTCACTGTTCTGGCCCTATAGGAAACACAGTAGAGTAGAAGAGTGCTGTTTCCTCAAAAGCACAGTGTGTTTCTTGTAAGGCGAGCTAGCGTTTGTTTCCCAGTCCTAAATGCAGTTGAAATACATGCAGTATCAGGTCCTACGAGCAAGAGTTGTTTTCTGGTAAGGAAAGTCACTATTGCGCTCCCATTGCCATACACAGTGCAAATAGCACTCGCGTCTGTTCCCAGCAAGTACAGTGTATTGGACTGAAGAGGAGCTACTGTTCTTGTCAGTTTCCTAAGCAGAGTTGAAGTAAATATGACCCGTGTGTGTAGGAATCACAGTTCTTTTGTTCTGAGCAAGCTCACTGTTTGGACCCCATAGGAAACACAGTAGAGTAGATGTGTGCCCCATTCTAAAAAGCAGAGCGTTTTTCTTGTAAGGCGAGCTAGCGTTTGTTTCCCAGTCCTAAATGGAGTTGAATCACATGCAGTTTCTGGTCCTACGAGCAAGAGTTTTTTCTGGTAATAAGAGTCACTATTGCGCTCCCATTGTCATACACAGGGCAAATAGCACTGGCGTCTGTTCCCAGCATGTACAGTGTATTGGACTGAAGAGGAGCTACTGTTCTTGTCAGGATTCTAAGCAGAGTTGAACTAGATATGGCCCGTGTGTGTAGGAAGTACAGTTTTTTTGTACTCAGCAAGCTCACTGTTCTGGCCCTATGGGAAACACAATAGAGTAGAAGAGTGTTCTTTCACAAAATTGGAGTGTGTTTCTTGTAAGTCGAGCTAGCATTTGTTTCCCAGTCCTAAATGGAGTTGAATCAAATGCAGTTTTTGGTCCTACGAGCAAGAGTTGTTTTCTGGTAAAGAAGAGTCACTATTGTGCTCCCATTGCCATACACAGTACAAATAGCACTCGCGTCTGTTCCCAGCAAGTACAGTGTATTGGACTGAAGAGGAGCTACTGTTCTTGTCAGTGTCCTAAGCAGAGTTGAACTAGATATGGCCTGTGTGTGTAGGAAGCACAGTTCTTTTGTTTGAGCAAGCTCACTGTTCGAACCCCATAGGAAACACAGTAGAGTAAAAGAGTGCTCTTTTCTCAAAAGCAGAGTATGCTTTTTGTAAGGCGAGCTAACATTTGTTTCCCAGTCCTAAATGGAGTTCAAATACACATGCAGTTTCTGGTCCTATGAGCTAGAGTTGTTTTCTGGTAAGAAGAGTCACTATTGTGCTCCCTTTGACATACACAGTGCAAATAGCACTCGCGTTTGTTCCCAGAAAGTACAGTGTATTGGACTGAAGAGGAAGCTACTGTTCTTGTCAGTTTCCTAAGCAGAATAGAACTAGATATGGCCCGTGTGTTTAGGAAGCACAGTTCTTTTGTTCTGAGCAAGCTCACTGTTCTGGCCCTATAGGAAACACAGTAGAGTAGAAGAGTGCTCTTTTCTCAAAAGCAGAGTGTGTTTCTTCTAAGACGAGCTAGCGTTTGTTTCCCACCCGTAAATGGAGTTGAATCAAATGCAGTTTTTGGTCCTACGAGCAAGAGTTGTTTTCTGGTAAGAAGAGTCACTATTGCGCTCCCATTGCCATACACAGTACAAATAGCTCTCGCTTCTGTTTCTAGCAAGTACAGTGTATTGGACTGAAGAGGAGCTACTGTTCTTGTCAGTTTCCTAAGCAGAGTTGAACTAGATATGGCCCGTGTGTGTAGGAAGCACAGTTCTTTTGTTCTGAGCAAGCTCAGTGTTCGAACCCCATAGGAAACACAGTAGAGTAGACGGGTGCTCTTTTTTCAAAAGCAGAGTGTGTTTCTTGTAAGGCGAGCTAGCGTTTGTTTCCCAGTCCTAAATGGAGTTGAATCACATGCAGTTTCTGGTCCTACGAGCAAGGGATGTTTTCTGGTAATAAGAGTAATTGTTGCGCTCCCATGGTCATACACAGGGCAAATAGCACTGGCGTCTGTTCCCAGCATGTACAGTGTATTGGACTGAAGTGGATCTACTGTTCTTGTCAGGATCCTAAGCAGAGTTAAACTAGATATGGCCCATGTGTATAGGAAGCACAGTTCTTTTGTACTCAGCAGGCTCACTGTTCAGGCGATATAGGAAACACAGTAGAGTAGAAGACTGCTCTTTCCACAAAAGCAGAATGTGTGTCTTGTAAGGCGGGCTAGCTTTGTTTCCCAGTCCTAAATGGAGTTGAATCACATGCAGTTTCTGGTCCTACGAGCAAGAATTTTTTTGTGGTAAGAAGAGTCACTATTGTGCTCCCATTGTCATACACAGTGCAAATAGCACTGGCGTCTATTCCCAGCAAGTACAGTGTATTGGACTGAAGAGGATCTACTGTCCTTGTCAGTTTCCTAAACAGAATTGAACTAGATATGGCCCGTGTGTGTAGGAAGCACAGTTCTTTTGTTCTGAGCAAACTTACTGTTCTGGCGCTATAGGAAACACAGTAGAGTAGAAGAGTGCTCTTTCCTCAAAAGCAGAGTGTGTTCTTGTAAGGCAAGCTAGCGTTTGTTTCCCAGTCCTAAATGGAGTTTAATCACATGCAGTTTCTTGTCCTATGAGCAATAGTTGTTTTCTGGTAAGAAGAGTCACTATTGTGCTCCCATTGTCAT